>NC_069505.1:100440562-100668062 GCF_027579735.1 Bombina bombina | reverse complement strand
AACAGAAAAGTTGTTTAAAACTTCATGACCTATCCAATACATTTGTTACATTTTGACTTTACTGACTAGTGAAATGCATTGGATACAGCATGAAATTTTAAACAACTTTGCAATTTACTTCTAGCATAATTTGTTCTTTGTTCTCTTGGTATCCTTTGTGATCTCAGGAGCGAGCACATCTGGCAGCAACAATGTTTGTAGCAATGTTACACATAGTTGCAAACACTGCTTCCATAGAATGTTAATGAATTGTGCACACTCGAAAGCTCCTATTAGTCTATCTATATTTTCTCTTCAACAAAGGATACCAAAAGAACAAAGCTCACTTGATAATAAAAGTTAAGTGGAAAGTTGTTTAAAATTGTTAACTCTATCTGACTCAAAAATGCTTAATTTTCACTTTACTCTCCCTTTAATGATAATACATTAAGAAGACACCTTTTACCAACACCAGTCTTGGGGGTCAATTTATCAAAGCATCAACTGATAATACGCTTGAATTCCGAGTCATATTTTTCACGAGATTTATTCACCGTAATTATCAAAGTGTCAAGATCGACAAATGTTGAAACTTGTGACGTAAAATACAATCCGGCAATCTCAATCCGACGCAGATCGAGGCTTGCGTCATTACAGAAGTTTCACATTCGACTCTATTTGACCCTTTTCCCAATTTATCAAACATTTATCAGGAGCGCTCGCGTCTATTACGACCCAGCGTACCTAGTTTTCAATCCGCCACCCTTGAGGCCGCGGATGCCATAGAAGTCAATGGAAAACAAAGAAAGCTTATGTTCGATGCTGCAAGAGAATTAAGTATATTACATAATAAAAGTAAATTAGAAACTCTATTAAAATTGTATACCCTTTCTAAATCAAACAATATTATTGCTCCACATTTGGTGCACTAGTAGATATAGGGATGAAAATACATTATTGCTTATGGATTATGCTACAAATCTGTCTCTCATTACAAAGCAAGGGGACAATATTATGTATACAAATTTGTTGAAAAGTTTTGCCCCAAACTTGTCACACAAATAGATATAGAGATAAAAATGAAATAAATACACAACATAATATAGCTAACTTCCTTTAAATTTGTTGTGAAAAATCTATGTGCACCATGATTAAAGGGACAGTCTAGTCCAAAATAAACTTTCATGATTCAGATAGAGCATGTAATTTTAAACAATTTTCCAATTTACTTTTATCACCAATTTTGCTTTGTTCTCTTGGTATTCTTAGTTGAAAGCTTAACCTAGGAGGTTCATATGCTAATTTCTTAGACCTTGAAGGCCGCCTCTTAAGAATGCATTTTAACGGGTTTTTCACCACTAGAGGGTGTTAGTTCATGAATTTCATATAGATAACACTGTGATCATGCACGTGAAGTTACCTGGGAGCTATCACTGATTGGCTAAACTGCAAGTCTGTCAAAAGAACTGAAAAAAGGGGCAGTTTGCAGAGGCTCAGATACAAGATAATCACAGAGGTAAAAAATATATAAATATAACTGTGTTGGTTATGCAAAACTGGGGAATGCGTAATAAAGGGATTATCTATCTTTTAAAACAATAACAATTCTGGTGTAGACTGTCCCTTTAAGCCATGTAATACAAGTCCCACTCTCCATTTCGCACCAATTATGATGCAAACTTCTAAACAAGCCACACACTAGTGAATTTTTCAACCACTTTTGATTGGAATATGAATAATCACATGATTTATGACTTCAGCCTATCTGATTCAAATATACATTTTAAACTATCACTAACAAATCAAATCAAAATGCTTGATACTTGTGTCATTGATCACTCATCAGAACTTGTAAGTGCCATTTGTTACATTGTGTATTATACTTTGAAAGTATGTATATGTGAATTTAGAATTAAAAATAAACATTGATGCTGACATTAGGACACACAGTGTAATATTTTAGACAAAGATTTTAAAATTTGCATTGATGTTTGATTTAATATAATCTTAAGATGATAACCCACCTAACATTAAACTGTCATGATTCAGATACAGCAGAAAATAAAATCACCTCTTTACTGTTGTGCTATTTTCAGGGTATTTCTTCATTCTCTTGAATTTCTTTTTCAGTAAGAAATGTCATCTTATATGCCAGCCCATTTTATAACTCCTGTGAAGGGGTGGCTTTTAAAACTAGATTGCAATCAGGAGGGGTTACACAGGTACAGAGAGAAAACTGGCCCAGCTCTTAAAATATCAATAAATACATATGATACCCTGATTACATGTTATATTTGCAATTATTTCTGCTCAGAATAATAATATATTTACACTATATACATATAGTGGTATAACCCCCCCCCCTAGAGATATGTAAGACAACAGTGTTTAGAACAAAAAAAGGAATGTAGGGACATGTAAATATGTTTGTAAAAGATTTCTGACATAACACACACACACACATATATATATATGTATGTATGTATGTATATATATATATAGATATAGATACACACAAGTATGTGCAAAGATATATGAACAAATTCTAGCATTAATAATCATTTATAAAAAAATATATATGAGATAAAAGCATATCATGACTTCTAGAAATACAAATACACATTAATTTATGTGAGAGTATCATATAACAGATTTTTTGTATAACAAATAAACATAAAAATAACTTACTATGAGATATTTTTGTTGAGGTATAAATGTAGCTATTACTTGGACATTAAGAGTAGAAAAATAAAACATTAGTTTTAGAGAAATGTGCTTGTTCATGCACAGTAATGAAATGGTAAAAATAAAGTTGGGAAAAACCAGAATAACCGCAACATCGATGACTGTTAGTTAACACCAGTCCGATGCTCTTCGCACCGTACTTGATGCGCGTGTTTTTGACGGCTTTTTTGATAAATAAGGGGATTGTATTCAGATTCGCATCAGCGATGTCTGGCGAGCGTATTGATGCCGGCGAATGCACTGAGATTGATGCTTTGATAAATTGACCCCTTAGATTTAATGTTATCCAATTCTGATCCGAATCATATTTGCTACTGAAATTAAGTTATTTTTCAGGATTAAACTGCTTCAACTACTGCATCTGACAGAACTAACATCCTCAAAACTAACCTGTGTAACGTTACACAAGCATCACTCTTAAACTGATTTGATTTAGTTATCATTTGAAAAGTACTTAGTGCTTTGCTGCTCCGAAGCTGACTTTAAAGGAACATGAAACTCAAAATGTTTCCTTCATGATTTAGATAAAGAATACATTTTTAAACAACTTTGTAATTTACTTCTGTTATCTAATCTGTTTTATTCTCTTGGTATTATTTGTTGAGGGAGCAGCATCACACTAAGGGTTTCTAACTGAACACATGGGTGAGCCAATCACAATCGATTTATATATGCAGCCACCAATCAGCAGCTAGATCCTAGGTTCTCTGCTGCTCCTGAGCTTGCCTAGATAAACCTTTCAGCAAAGGATAACAAGAGAAGGAAGCAAATTAAATAATAGAAGTTAACTGGAAAGTTGTTTAAAATTGTATTGTCTATCTGAATCATGAAATCATTTTTTGGGGTTTCATGTCCCTTTAACCTTCTGCAAAAGGGTTAAACAGTGTTATATGCAAGCAGTAATGCAACAAAGAAATACTGTAAGGAATGAAATCATTTTCTTATAGCACTTTTGTATAACTTAATAAATATTATGACTATGTCGTTAAAGGAACATGAAAGCCAACATTTTTCTTTCATGATTCAGATAGAGCAAGCGATTTTACACAACTTTCTAATTTACTTTATCACATTTTCTTTGTTTTCTTGGTATCTTTTGTTAAAAAAGAACTGACATATGCCTAGGAGCCGTTCCAAATCTGGAGCACTATATGGCAGCAGTTTTGCAAGAATGTTATTCATTTACAAGAGCACTAGATGGCAGTACTATTTCCTGCTATATAGTGCTCCAGATGCCTACCTAGGTATCTCTTCAACACAGAATATCATGGGAACAAAGCAAATTTGATAATAGAAGTAAATTGGAAATGTGTTTTAAATTGTATGCTCTGTCTGAATCAGAAATAAAATGTTTGGGTTTCAAATTCCTTTAACCCCATTGTAGTTATTAAACAGACACTTATATGCAAGCAACAATGAAACATTCTTATTTTACTTATATGTATCTTTAAAGGGACATAAAACCCCCCAAAAATTATTTCATGATACAGATAGAGAATACAATTTTAAAAAAGTTTCCAATTTACTTCTGTTATCAAATTTGCATTGTTCTCATGTTATTCTTTGTTGAAGAGCTATCTAGATAGGTAACGTGCACATGTCTGGAGAACTACATGACAGGAAATAGTGCTGCCATCTAGTGCTCTTGCTAATGTATAAAACTGTTGCAAAACTGCTGCCATAGAGTGCTGCAAAAACGTGCACACTCCTGAACTTACCTTTCTGCTTTTCAACAAAGGATAACAAGAAAACAAAGACAATTTGATAGTAGAAGTAAATTGGAAAGTTGTTTAAATTTGTATCTGAATAATGAAAAAAATTATAATTTGGGTTTCATGTCTCTTTAAGCTCTTGTTTCATTATATGTATCTAACATTGCCAAACAGGGCCGGATGGGCCTACCAGGATACTAGGAGATTTCCCGATTGGCTGCAGCAGCTGGGGCTGGAAAGCTACATTTTAAAGGGATGGTTGCAGTTGGGTTGTAGGGTTGCTATATAACATCAATCTGACATTTTTATTTAATACAAAGTAATAGAATTTAATTCAGAAAAAAATATTGGGGAAGGAGTGTCCCAGTAATCCCCTTTGAGAAAAATGGGGCATGTGCATTCTATCGACTCAACGGAAAATAGGGCTGTTTTTCATATTTTTCCAGGGCTGCTTTTTTTCCCACTCTGGCCCTGTTACCAAGTGTCTATTGAGCTTTATGACTCACAGTTATGTTTTCAAACTCAGGATATGAATTATGTACCATTTAACTAACAACAACATTTTCTTTAGGGTCTTAGCGTGAGATGCTTTTTGGTGCTGGCTCTCCTGTAATGCCACATAAAATCTACAGCTTATTGCTAGTCTGGCATTTTGCAGCAGATAGTTAAAGGCTGTGACACACTGCAAGCGATGCGGCGCGAGGCAAAGCAGCTGCTTCGCTCCGCGTCGCATCGCTTCTGAAGTTCAAATATTTCATCTCTGAGCGCTTAGCTACGCGACCTGACGCAGCAGAGTGCTCAGAGATGAAAAGGCAGGACACACTGAGCGCGCACAGCTGCATCTACACGCTGCGCGTCGCTCTGCTTGCAGTGTGTCACAGCCTTTAAAGGCTGTGACACACTGCAAGCGATGCGGCGCGAGGCAAAGCAGCTGCTTCGCTCCGCGTCGCATCGCTTCTGAAGTTCAAATATTTCATCTCTGAGCGCTTAGCTACGCGACCTGATGCAGCAGAGTGCTCAGAGATGAAAAGGCAGGACACACTGAGCACACACAGCTGCATGTACACGCTGCGCGCCGCATCGCTTGCAGTGTGTCACAGCCTTAATTCTACAGGTCAGATGCATTTTATGTGGTTGAGTGTTTCTGACTAGGCGCACAGCCCTGTCTACAGAGGGGTTAACCAAAAGTCACTTTTGTGTTAAAGTTTGTTGGTGATCTCATTTGTGCGTAAACTGCATGCTTTTATTACTGTAAATCATTTTTTATGAGATAGTAACTATTTTTGTTTTAAATTAAGTACTACTGGCATTCATCAAAAGAGAATATATGATTTGATTAAAGCATAATTTGTATTCAGGGTCAATTTGTCTACAAGGGACACTAAACTGCTGAAAACAACTACAGAGCATGGTTAGTTACATGCTCCTGTAGTTGTTTTGTTACTGGCAGACTAGCTAACAAACATGGCAAGTAGTAGTGGGAGGGTTAAAGAGCTGTTTGGGGGGGATCAGGGAGGTGGGAGGGACCATAAACTACAGAGATGTCTCCTGAAACAGAAAATTGTCCCAGAATAATACTAATCTCAAAAGATCCTCAATAAAGAATTATTAGGGTGAATTTAATTTCTTACTTCCTTTTAACATTTTTATAACTATTCCTATACCACTTTCATGTTTTATGGATGTATAAAGGCTTTTTACGTCTAATGTATACAATATACATCTAGAATAAGGTAACAATAAAGTATTTAATGTCTCAGTGAAATCACCCGTGTTCCTAATATATAATTCTATTAATGGTTAAGGTGCTTTATCTAAAAAGACAGCAATATTTGTAAACACTGAATTAATCCCTGACACTATAGGGTGCTCTGGTTACATTTTTATGTATTTTTAGAACTGTGTAAAATATAGGGACTTTGTGAGGTTTCACATATAAGAAATCAGCTAACTTTTAAAGGGACATAATACTCATATGCTGAATCACTTGAAACTGATGCAGCATAACTGTAAAAAGCTGACAGGAAAATATCACCTGAGCATCTCTATGTAAAAAAGGAAGATATTTTACCTCACAATTCCCTCAGCTCACCAGAGTAAGTGCTGTGTAAAAAGTTATACTCCGCTGCAGGTAAAAAAATAATAATGAAGAAATGAACAGCAGCTAATCAGCAGTGCTGAGGTCATGAACTCTTTTACTGTGATCTCATGAGATTTCATTGTAAACTTCCTTACACTGAATAGGGAAATAATATGAGTGTGCACGAAAGCTCACTCCTTCCGCTGTCCCGGGACAGACTGATTTGCTGCTTAGAAGTCCTTTACAATGGGATGTGGCTACTGAGAAACTTTTGAGGTAAGATATATTTCTTTTTTACATAGAGATGTTCAAGTATAGTCAGCTTTTTACTGCTATGCTGCATCACTTTCAAGTGTTTAAACGTTTGGGTATTATGGCCCTTTAATCAGTTACACTTTTTAATATTGCTCTTTTATTAATTAATTCTTTAATTTATTTCTGAATTTTTTACAAGATTTCCATATTTTCAGATGTTTCTGTATCTTTAAGTTGTTCCAAAATTTCATTGACATAAAACTCTTTATTCATGATTACTGTGACCCAGCGCTTATTAGTTCTTTTGATTACTTTATATTTTTCTTTAAAGCTTTTTCTTCTTTTGTTAAATTATATTTACGTTTGGCTTCCTCAATCTTTCTTTTAAATGTTCCACTTCATAATTAACCAAATCAGTAAAGGTGTAAACACTAACAGTATTTTTATTGTTTAAAAAGATAGCTAATCCCTTTATTACCCATTCCTCAGTTTTGCATAACCAACAGTTATTTTAATATACTTTTTACCTCTGTGATAACCTTGTATCTAAGCCTCTGCAGACGGCCCCCTTATCTCAGCTCTTTTAACAGAGTTGCATTTTAGTCAATCAGTGCTGACTCAAAAATAACTTCATGTGTGTGAGCACAATGTTATCTATATTGCACATATGAACTAGCATTATCTAGCTATAAAAAAAACTGTCAAAATGCACCGAGATAAGAGGCGGTCTTCAAGGGCTTAGAAATTAGCATATGAGCTGACCTAGGTTTACCTTTCAACAAAGAATACAAAGACAACAAAGCAAATTTGATTATTAAAATAAATTGGAAAGTTGTTTAAAATTGCATGCCCTATCTGAATCATGAAAGTTTCATTTTGACTAGACTGCCCTTTTAAGTGAAAGGAAAAACTTGTGTAAATCTAACTAAAAAAAAGTCAATGTAACTCCTAGCGCAAAATGTGAGGCCACTTTCCAATAATGTCACTGCGAAATATTTATATACACATACACACAATCTAAGAAGTAGTAAGGTCATCTATATATATTATAAGTAACTACATCCCCTTCTAAGTATTTATATGATTATATCACCACAGGGGTGGATCCATTGCGAATGAGGGATACTGATTGGTTTGTGTTGTGCCAATTGTTGGGGGTGGGTTGTGGGTGGTTCTTTAGTAGCATAGCCCTATATAAGGAGTAAAGATTTGTTTAGAAACATGCCTGAGGAAACAGTTTTAACTGAGAAACGCGTCGCATGTATTCCTTATGTATCAATTACTTTTTTAACACTGTGATGAGTGGTAAACCTTTTTATATGTTTTAAATAAATCCATTTTTATATAAATCCACTCTCAGTGTTATGTATGGTACTTTTTTGCTATGCTACTTTAGAGTGTCTGCACTCTGACACCCACGAACCAGCCATTACACCCTGGATCAGCTAGCTGGATTGCTGTTAAAATCCAGCCCGTCTCTATAGGTACAAGTGAGTGCCTTCAACAAATGTGAGTACTCTGTGTATATTGGGCTATAATTGCTATCTGTACCACCATTTACCTGCACCATTGGCGCCTCTATCCTTGCTTACACTTTTCACTTTCCAATAATTTATACTCACTGTTATTTATATTACATTGTGAAATGTTCACTACTATTGACGTTTCCTTGGGCATCCCCTTATCCTTCCGACTCGCTGTTTGTTCTTCCCTTTAGCGATGTA
This sequence comes from Bombina bombina, assembly GCF_027579735.1. NCBI lineage: Eukaryota > Metazoa > Chordata > Amphibia > Anura > Bombinatoridae > Bombina > Bombina bombina. The sequence goes on along the minus strand of NC_069505.1, from coordinate 100,659,567 downwards.
ACCAGTCCCCCAGTGCACCCCATAGTGGCAGGGATTAATTAAAATACTTTAAACATTAGTAGAAACAATGACATCTTATATTAGGAACACAAGTGATTTCACTGAGAAATTAAATAATTTATTGTTAACCTAACTCTAAATGTTTATTGTAAAAATCATTTATACATCCATAAAATATGAAATTGGTATAGGAATAGTTATGAAAATGTTAAAAGTGGGTAAGAAATTAAATTCACAATAAGACTTTGAGGATATTTTGAGATTGGGTTTTTTTTTTTTTAACTATTTTCTATTTCAGGATACATGTTATATACACAAAAAAAAAAAGGAACAGCAATGGGGTCAAAAGTTTCCCCAATGATATGCCAATTTTTTATACGAGTTGTTTTTTTCTAAAGAAATCTTTGAGAATCCCTTATTTAGCCACTATGGCACCACCTGGTGGCATTTTATAGACTATAACATATTTGGCATATGGTGGGGTGATGTGACCTCATTGCAATCATTTGTGCAACAATTAATCAGTGACAGGTCTAGAATAGACTAACTTTTAGTGAGGAAAATATTGTCTTTCCAGATACAAAATGATAAAAACAAAGTAATAGTTTTTAGATCTATATATAGAAAAAGAACAGACAGAAGTACTTTAATAAAGTATAACAGTTTTAAAATTGTGTTACTCATTATCTAGAAGTCAAATGTTAAAGGTCAAAAGAATTGTCACCATTGCGTTTAAGAGAAATGGGACCACACTTTGTAGAAAAAGGATATACAGAAAACTTTAAGGGATAGAAAGGTCAAAATTAAAATGTGCATGGGTGCATTTCAATTTGAAATCGAAGCATTTGTGCAATATACTTCCGTTTGCCAAAATGCTTCTTGTAAAAGTTATTACTGGTTTGCTGCAGCATACGCACATATCCTGAGGGCCTGTGCACCGGTATACAAGCTGAGAGATCTAAAGATGGTGTGTATTAGTTTTGTATCATACAAGCCACCACTGACTCTTTCAGAAGGCATGGCGTTTGCATACTGGTGCACAGGCCCTCACAGGATATGCGTATGCCACTGAAAACCAATAACTTTTTCTAGAAGTATTTTTGCAAAAATGTTTCTTACACATGCACATTATATTTCTAACCTTATTATCCCTTTAATAGAAAAATAAATGAAAAAGGTACAACAGCTAGTATCAAAGAAAGATGAACTGAAAAACAAAGGACTCCTTGATAGTAGTTTGTGTGTCACGGTACAGTCCATATAGCCGAGAAATTAAAATCATCAATAAGCATTGGCATGTTTTAAGTAATATTAAATGTCAAGTCACTACAAGTTCCCCTGTGATGGATTATAAATGTGTTGCAAGTCTAAAAGATGGTCGTGAAAACACATCTGGGATCATTAAAACAAGAGAAATGTGGTTATATCACTAAGAGAAATACAGGATGCTATATTGAAATTGTTTTAGTTGCAATGCTATAATTAAAAGGTAATGAATTTGTCCACCCAATGAGAGGCCAAAAGTGTAAGATCAAAGAATATCACACTTTTCTTTTTTAAATATGATCATATTTTGCGGCTAAAGTGGCATGAAACATACCGAAATGGTCCTAGAGCATTACCTTGTGAGTTTTAAAAATATATAGTTTTCATAGGTAAATCAAAAGCTGTATTTCTGTTTAAAGAGTGATTACAAAAATGCTAAAAAGTCTTTGGTACTTTAGCCAAGTTGTTCGCTGAAATTCCAGGCGAAGGTGTTTTTTGTTGTTGCAGATAATATATAACGTTTAGCTGTACACATGAGAAGTCATATTGATTGTATTTGTCCCTTATGGTTATTTTGTCATATTAAAATATGTAATATTAATGTTACCCGTGTATACCAGAAGTTCATGGTTCACTTGCACTCTATAGGTTGGTGGAGATTTTTAATTTAAGTGTAGGGTTACGTATTACTTTTTATCTAAAGAAAGGAGCAGCATTTTCCAAAATTTGATGTTATACAAATAGAGTTGCGAGTTCAGTGTGCGTAGTTCTTGTGACTGTGATATAATATATCTGTGTTTTAAACAGATTGAGACGTGTGTCCCCTGACCCAGAACAAAGACTACGTTGTTTTCTGCAGGAAAAAAAAAAAAAAAGGTTCAGATTGCTATATAATTATCGTGTGTTTTCTTGTCATAGAAATCCAAGAAGAGACAAAGGGTTAACCTACAGCAAAACTAAATAAAAAATATATATAAATCCAAAAACCCACAGCAGTTGAGCATACAGACTAAAAACTAATCTGACTCCATTCATAACTCAAAGATTAAACACAATCTGTGGTGCTTTAATGTTATAATCCTCGATAACACCCTATTAAATAACAATTTATTGTATTTATCTTTTCGGTGAAGTGTTTACTGACGTATTGGGAAACTGAGGGTTTCCACTAATCTACCAATCCAGAGATATTAAGCAATTAATCCTGGTGTTTTATGCATGTTTTAATGCCTTAAAGTGCAATCCATTCCTTTCTATACTAAACACCTCAACGAAGATTTGATTTTGCTTGATACATGAAGTTCTAGTATGACCACAATTTTGCAATAAACAATCCTTTACTTTTGACAGCACTAATTTATACAAAAGGTGAGGTAGACTTAAAGAGACAGTCTAGTCAAAATTAAACGTTCATGGTTCAGATAGGGCATGCAATTTAAAAAAACCTTAACACAACTTTTAATTTATTTTGGTCAAAACTAAACCTTGGTAGGCTGAGGCTCATATGCTAATTAAGCCCTTTAAGGCAGCCTCTTATCTCAGTGCATTTTTAATGTTTTTCAGTTAGACAGCGCTAGTTCATGTGTGTCATACAGATAACGGTGTGCTTACTCCTGTGGTTATTTATGAGTCAGCACCGATTGGCTAAAATGCAATTCGGTCAAAATAACAGATAAGGGGGGCAGTCTGCAGAGGCTTAGATACAAGGAAATCACAGGAGGTAAAAAGTATTTATATAACCGTGTTGGTTCTACAAAACTGGGGAATGGGTAATATTTGGATTATCTTTCATTTTAAAGAGTAACAATTTTGGTGTGGACCATCCTTTTAAAAATTAAAAGCTATTGAACCTTATTAATTGTAGCAAAAACATTTTATTAAATTACACAATACCCTTGTGATAAACACTGTATAATGTCACATAGTAAAAAAGTGGGTAAAAAGCAAGTTGTTACAGAAATGTTCTAACAATGAACTACGGCCATGCTAAATCTTTACGAGTTGTTAACTTTACAGTGCACGACTTATAAAAACACAGAATTATTTTTTTGGCCAATTCAAACAAAAATTCTTGTTATCACTAGGAGTTCTTGATGCCAGTGAGAACAAAAGTTGTGCATCTTTGAACATTAAAATGGACTGAGGTTGTGGTGTTTTCTTCCTCCACTCAAATGAAGCTTCATATAATGGGTTGGTCACAGTCTGCAATAAGTTTACCATATCATGTAAAAATTATTTTTCCAGGGGTGCGTAGTTCAAAAGTTTCTCAATTAAGTCCACGTGAGCCAGTAGCATTCTGCGGCAACAGTATCTCTTTAGGCCTAAGGCATCCAGAGCGTCCCTGGATAAGGAAAATATAGAGTTAAAATTAGCTGTTAGAAATGCAAACCAAAGACAACTTTGGAAATGGTAGCAAGCGTCATTAAAATGATTTAGAAATGGCTGTCAGGTATATCATTCCACAGTCCTCAATTGCTGCAACAACCAAACTTACCGATCAGATTCTGTTCCAAAAGTGGGAGGGGTTCATGGTATTTAATCTCCCCCCCCCCCCCCCCCCAGTAAGTCATTTATCCCATTTTTGGTATACGTTCACTATTAGATCCTAATTCAGTTAAAACTATCATAACTAAACTACACATTCATTTGCAATAACAACGATGCAAAACGATGGGGATTTGAAGATGTTCATGTAAGATATCATAAAGCAAATCACATTTTGTTGCTTATGAGTAAATTGTTAAAGGGATATGAAACGCAAAAATATTATTTTGTGATTGACAGTGCATACAACTTAAAAAAAAAAATATAAAAAATGTTTCCAATTTACTTCTATTATCAAATTTGCTGCGTTTCCATGGTATTCTTAGGTTAAGATACCTACGTAGGCGTAATAAATATATACTCTCAGGATAAACAATTATACTTTTATAATAAATTAATATTTAGATATGAAATTTAAAGGGATATTAAACCCCAAAAAATTCTTTCATGATTCAGATAGAGAATACAATTTTAAACATCTTTCTAATTTACTTCTATTATCTAATTTGCTTAATTCTCTTGATATTCTTTCCTGAAAAGCATATCTAGATAGGCCAAGTAGCTGCTGATTGGTAGCTGCAGATAGATGCCTCGTGTGATTGGCTGACCCATGTGCCTTGCTATTTCTTCAAAAACAGATATCTAAAGAAAGAAGCAAATTAGATAATAGAAGTAAATTAGAAAGATGTTTAAAATTGTATTCTCTATCTGAATCATGAAAGAAAAATTTGGGGTTTAATGTTCCTTTAAATACCTGTGCGCCACCACCCACTTCAAAAGTTAATTGTTCTGTGAGCGAACGGTCTGAATTGTTCTCCAATCAGTGCTCTAGCTACAACAAAAGTGCCATATGGGGAGAGCATCGATTAAACAAAAATTCAAACCATTAGCTAACAGAAAATCTTACTTTTGAAGCGGGCGTTGGAGCGCGGGGTATTTGAATTTCATATCCACATAAAAAAGTGAGTTATAGCGCATCTTCATTACAACTGATGATGTAAACTCCATCTAAAATATCACTAACATTCCGGATCTGATTTTATAAAGGGGATTGTTTACCATCACTTTAAACTTTATTATATTCTATTTCTCTTTATGGTCTCAAAGCCAGTTTTTTTTATTTTTTATTTAATATATTTTATTTTAGGTCTGTATCAAACCACCATACTTACCCTTCTGTATACTCTGCTTGCAACAACCCAAGATATGCCTCCCACTTATTTCCAACAATCTTCCCGCATGTGAAGCACCTTACTGGGATAATCATTTTGAGAATGCTGTAAAAGAGGAAAGTATATAAATATTGAAAATATGCAAATTTCTAACTGTCCTAAAGTGAAAAACAGGGAGATGATTTTGATACTGAATTTGCATATTAATAAATAAGTAAAACACTCTTTGTGGATTGTAGCAAAGATCCAACTCCGGCCCTGCTGTCTCCGCCTCTGTGCTCCTGGTACTCCCGCCTGCCTTTCACCCTCTGTGGCCCTGCTCTCTCCCCCCCCCCCACCGCCTATCTCCCTCTGTGGCCCTGCTCTCCCCCCCCCCACCTCCCTCTGTGGCCCTGCTCTCCCCCCCCCCCACTCCCTCTGTGGCCCTGCTCCCCCCCCCCCCACCTCCCTCTGTGGCCCTGCTCTCCCCCCCCCCCACCTCCCTCTGTGGCCCTGCTCTCCCCCCCCCCACCTCCCTCTGTGGCCCTGCTCTCCCCCCCCCCCACCTCCCTCTGTGGCCCTGCTCTCCCCCCCCCCCACCTCCCTCTGTGGCCCTGCTCTCCCCCCCCCCCCACCTCCCTCTGTGGCCCTGCTCTCCCCCCCCCCCACCTCCCTCTGTGGCCCTGCTCTCCCCCCCCCCCACCTCCCTCTGTGGCCCTGCTCTCCCCCCCCCCCCACCTCCCTCTGTGGTCCTGCTCTCCCCCCCCCCCACCTCCCTCTGTGGTCCTGCTCTCCCCCCCCCCCACCTCCCTCTGTGGTCCTGCTCTCCCCCCCCCCCCCTCCCTCTGTGGCCCTGCTCTCCCCCCCCCCCCACCTCCCTCTGTGGCCCTGCTCTCCCCCCCCCCCCACCTCCCTCTGTGGCCCTGCTCTCCCCCCCCCCCACCTCCCTCTGTGGCCCTGCTCTCCCCCCCCCCACCTCCCTCTGTGGCCCTGCTCTCCCCCCCCCCACCTCCCTCTGTGGCCCTGCTCTCCCCCCCCACCTCCTATCTCCCTCTGTGGCCCTGCTCTCTCCCCCCCCACATCGCCCTCTGTGGCCCTGCTTCCCCCCCCCCCACATCGCCCTCTGTGGCCCTGCTCCCCCCCCCCACATCGCCCTCTGTGGCCCTGCTCCCCCCCCCCACATCGCCCTCTGTGGCCCTGCTCCCCCCCCCCCCCCCATCGCCCTCTGTGGCCCTGCTCCCCCCCCCCCCCCCCATCGCCCTCTGTGGCCCTGCTCCCCCCCCCCCCCCCATCGCCCTCTGTGGCCCTGCTCTCCCCCCCCACCTCCTATCTCCCTCTGTGGCCCTGCTCTCTCCCCCCCCACATCGCCCTCTGTGGCCCTGCTTCCCCCCCCCCCCCCCCACATCGCCCTCTGTGGCCCTGCTCCCCCCCCCCCATCGCCCTCTGTGGCCCTGCTCCCCCCCCCCCCCCATCGCCCTCTGTGGCCCTGCTCCCCCCCCCCCACATCGCCCTCTGTGGCCCTGCTCCCCCCCCACATCGCCCTTTGTGGGCCTGCTCCCCCCCCCCCCCATCGCCCTCTGTGGCCCTGCTCCCCCCCCCCCCCCCCATCGCCCTCTGTGGCCCTGCTCCCCCCCCCCCCATCGCCCTCTGTGGCCCTGCTCCCCCCCCCCCCCCATCGCCCTCTGTGGCCCTGCTCCCCCCCCCCCCCACATCGCCCTCTGTGGCCCTGCTCCCCCCCCCCCCCCCACATCGCCCTCTGTGGCCCTGCTCCCCCCCCCCCCCCACATCGCCCTCTGTGGCCCTGCTCCCCCCCCCCCCCCCACATCGCCCTCTGTGGCCCTGCTCCCCCCCCCCCCCCCCCACATCGCCCTCTGTGGCCCTGCTCCCCCCCCCCCCACATCGCCCTCTGTGGCCCTGCTCCCCCCCCCCCCCCACATCGCCCTCTGTGGCCCTGCTCCCCCCCCCCCCACATCGCCCTCTGTGGCCCTGCTCCCCCCCCCCCCACATCGCCCTCTGTGGCCCTGCTCCCCCCCCCCCCACATCGCCCTCTGTGGCCCTGCTCCCCCCCCCCACATCGCCCTCTGTGGCCCTGCTCTCTTCCCCACCCCACACCTGCCTTTCGCCTCCTATGGCCCTGCTCTCTCCCCCACCTAACTCTGTGTGCCCCTGATTCCTCTCAGCCTCTATGGCCCTGCTCTCGCTCCTTTCTGGGCTTGCCCCTTCACACATCAGCCCTGACGTCCCCATGTCACACCTGAGCCCTGACGTCCCCTGTCACACATCATTCCTGCTGTGACCGCTTTTTCTCACACACGTCCATACCTGATGCCACTTCTCTCTCGCTGAACAGTGAACACTGCGGGGAGCTCACTACTGCACGCGCCTTCTCCTCACACACAACATATACGTCACGCGCCGGTAGCCTAACTATCTAGCGCTCCCTGCAGCACTGGAGGAGTTGTGATTGTAGGCAGCTGCGCGCGTTCCCGGGAGATGGAGGCTCGTGCCGGGCAGCACAGACAGTTCGGTCAGAGTAAGAGCTGAAAGGCAGAGAAAGCAGCAGGTACGTACAGTGTGTATTGTGTGATGTATGGTGCATGCCCTGTCCTGGAGCTGTATATATCTATGTGTGAATGAATATGTGTGAGGTCAGGTGAGATCATCTGTTGTAATACAGAAGTGTAACTTACATCCTACCCAAATCAACAAGTTAACACAGCTGGCTCAGTCAGGGCATTGCTAATTAGCCTTTATTTCTTATGCTAGCTGCTGAGATGGAGAGTATACTAAACTTTTTGTGTGTATACATATGTATCTTTTAAGTTATTTAATACTATTTTTGCGAGGATGTTATACTTGCTGATTTGCTGCAAATGTATGCTTATGAAAAACTTAATTTTGTTTTATAGGTATATATATATACTGTGTGTGTGTATATATATATATATATATATATATATATATATATCATTATTAGAAAAATGACAGAGCTATTTTATCCTCTCAAAATCAAGTTGGCGTTGTTGGGATATCTATTCTTTATTCAAACTGCAGATTAAGCTATTGATGCCTGTGAGGTTTTTTTTTTTGTGTGTTTTTTTTTTTTTACAGTAATAAACCAAATATCCATCTTAATAAACATTTTATTTCTTGTAATTTGTATCTGGAAGCAAGTTTTCTGATTTAATTTTGGTAACAGTGTACATTATATAGCTGTACCTTAGTTCAATTGGAAAAGATATTTTCAGTTTGTTACTTTGGATTAGGTGAATACTTTGCTTTGAAATGTAGTAATTTTTGGACAACCTCAGTGATTGAAAATGCAGAAAGCTTGATGTAAATTGTTAGAATATATTTAGTGTTGGAAAAAAAAATGTTAGTTTTGGTTTGTGAAGAAACAAGAAGTGGTTCAAGAAATGTAAAGGGTTAAAATTGCAATAATTTGATGTATTTGGAGCATTTTCTCAGTACAAACAGATGGAAAAAATAAAACACATGCCCAGTAGCAATTTGGCTGCAGAGGTTTGTGGGATTTGTAGTCCTAGATATTGGACAGTGAGTTTTGCAACATTATTTGTAGCTTTGTTATACAATGATGCAAAACACTGCTGCCATAAGATTACTAAAAACGCCTGCACACTCCTGAACTCTTATCTGGCTACCCAGTTTTACCCTTCAAGAAAGATACCTAGAGAACAAAGCACATTTGGTAACAGAAGTAAATTACAACGTTGTTTAAAATGACATGCTCTATCTGAATCATAAAGTTTAATTTTACTTTACTGTCCCTTTAATTTCCCTTCTTCAAGGGACATAAGAGTGCAGCACATGTTCTGTGTTAAAGGATTTTGTTATTGCACCATTTCTTTTGTATAGCTATGTTTAACTCCACAAGGGACAGATAAGTACAAATGTAACTTTCAGGATTCAGATATAGCATGCATTTTTTTTAAAAAAACTTCCAATTTACTTCTGTTATCTACTTAGCTTTGTTCTCTTGGTATCTTTTTTTTTTTTTGAAAAGCAAACTTATTTGTCAGAACACTTCTGGTGAGCCAATGACAAGATACATATATGTGTAACCACAAATCAGCAGCTAGCTCCCTCTAGTGCATTGCTGCTACCCAGTCTACCTAGTTATGCTTCTCAACAATAGATACTAAGAGAACAAAGTAAATTGATAAAACAAGTCAATTGAAAAGTCTCTTAAAATTGCATGATCTATCTGAACCACAAACGTTTAATTTTGACTTTCCCTTTTTAAATACATTTTTATCTAGGCTGGTTCCAAATGCTCTAATGAATTCCAGACTGTCATTTTTGCATTAGAATTAGCCATTAGATCAGGGGTCAACAAATCTGTTTACAATGTAGAGCCAGTAAGAATATTTAGGAGCCAGACAGTGGTATTTGTATATACAGTAGATATATGGAGAATAACCAAAAACGTTAGGAGCCAGGGGGAAACTGCCAGGGGTAAACTTCTAGGAGCCAGCGGCTCCCAGGCTACTGGGTTCTATAAATATGCTCCAAAAGCCCCCAAAATACAGTGTAGTGTATTTTATTTAAAAATAAAAGTACATTTACATTTCAGTTTATGGGAACCGTGTGTTCCCTGTAAATTATATATGTGTGTGTGTATAGATACACATATTAACACATAAATATATATATTTCTATAACTATATATATTTATATTTGCTGCCATCGCCTATGGAATCAAGCTCGCGTTCGCGTTGTTCTTGACTTATAATACCAGTGCACATTAGCGTGCTCTGGTATTACTCAGTGGAGCGCTAATAACACAAGCGATATTTAGCACTCCACTTGTGATTTAGCTCTTAGAATTTTGAGAAACAGATGTTAATTTTTTGGGTGCCAGGGAAGGTCTTTTCTATTTGGATATATATAGAATAATCCAATCATTTTGTAATGGGAAGTAACATTTTAGGAGCATCGTCTTAGATATGTAGATTCCTGTCTAATTGTTTAGAAAAATGGTTTGTTTAGTACATAAACTCAGTGACATTACTTAGGCTTGCACGAATGCAACAGAAGTACAGTATTCTCCAGACCCTAAAATATTCACATTGGTGCAGGAGGTTGGCTCAAATACAGAGTAATATCTCAAGCTCTGACTAAAGCTGTCAGCCTCATGAATGGATTATGTTGGTGGAAATTTAATGTTGTAAATGGTGGGAGGTAGAGGAGTAGTAACGTTTTACAGGGAATTGTTTCACTGTATAGAGTGTGTCATGCAGCAAGTTTTAAAGTGTTGCAGAGCTGTTCCATAGTTAATAAGTGTCACACAAGCCTGCATTATGTCCTCTGATTTTTAGAATGGAAAGCCCTCTGCTAAATAATAAACATGTTGCTTTATGGTATATGCTAAAGTCAGGTTGCATAGACCTTGCGTAAAACTTCCCAAATTAGCTCTTCGTTTCATTTTCAAAAAGGGGAGTAAATCATTAAAGGGAATGAAACCCAACATTTAATTCCCTATAAAATATTATTTTTTTATGGCTCTGATGTACTTTTATTTATTTTTTCATAGGTTTTTTTTTTTGTCAGCTTTACCTGTAATTCTGCAAATTATGTTCTCCCCTACTGCTCTCAAAGATGTTGATTAGGATCCTGCAGGATGTAGAATGTTGACCATGAAACATTCTACACAGTGATTGCTTGAGACCCTCACCAGTGATTAGTTTGCGCTCTATAAGTACCCAATAAATAGATAGACAGATAGTGATTGCTTGATCGATGCAGGAGTTTACTAGAGGGGATATGTCTCTGGACCACAAAACAGTAAAACGTGAAATAATTAAATACAGTTTAAATAATTATTTGTATATGTACATGCAGTGTATAGTTGCTGAGGCGTACTATACATATATAAAATTCAATTCATGTCCCTTGATTCAGATAGAGCATGCAATTTTAAGCAACTTTCTAATTTACTCCTTTTATCAATATTTCTTCGTTACCTTGCTATCTTTATTTGAAAAAGAAGGTATCTAAGCTAAGGAGCCAGCCAATTTTTGGTTTAGAACCCTGGACATCACTTGTTCATTGGTGGGTGAATTTATCCACCAATCAGCAAAAACAACCCAGGTTGTTCACCAATAATGGGCCAGCATCTAAACTTACATTCTTGCTTTTCAAATAAAGAAACCAAGATAATGAATAACATTTGATAATAGGAGTAAATTAGAAAGTTGCTTAAAATTGCATGCTCTATCTGAATCACAAAAGAAAAAAATGAGTTTGGCAGAGATTGAGAGAGGAGTATCATGTTATGTTAATTAAACATATTCTGAACTCCAACTCAGTTTAACCCTTAAACGACATTACGGCGTTGTATTCCGTCCAAATTTTTCTGGGCTTTAGCACCGATGGACGGAATACAATGTCTTAACGGCTTGGCTTTCCTGAAGCTACTGGCGTTTCCCTTATGGGATCGCGGTCTGGGGGCCGTGCCTAGTATTATAGGGACTCCCCCTGACGCAATCCCATCATTGAAATCTCGCGAGATTTCAAATTGTTTACATTGGAACAGTTGTTCCGATGTAAACTATTTAACCCCGGCAGGAAAGGGTTAATTATATGTTCATTTATATAAACTGGATGGACATTTGAAATTGGAGATCCATTTAAAGAGACTTGAAACAGTATGAGATTGTAATTAATGATATTTACTTATATGTAGTAAAATACCTTGCATACATTATATTATACATTATTTATTTTGCTATCTTTTGTTCCATACTCTCCAGAGATGTTGAAAAGCAAATTCTGTAAACTAAGTTTCCTTTAAAACTGCTACACTAGACGGTGATTGGATAGAAAAATGTAGGGCTGTGCATTCGTCTCTTAAATTTAGGGAAACTTAAAGGGACATTCAAGTCTGTTTTTGTTTTTTGTTTTTAAATATGTATCACAAATAGTTCACTATATTGTAAATTATCTGCAGATAAAATTGTTTAAAAAACTGTAATTTAGTTGAAAAAAATATGCATTGTTTTGCAGACCTGTGACACACAAAGAATTTTGTTTTTCTTACTTTCTTTGCTGTGTCCAATTACGTAGAGATACTGACAAGCTCTTGTCATTCTGCGACAAGCATTCCAGCCTCTCCAGGAGTAGTAAAAACACCACTATTTTCACAGTAACAAGAAAAGCAGAAAAAATAAATCATAAAAGTGCATTGTATAGTTGTTATTTTTTAAACTAAGTGTAATGAAACATTTTATGAGAAATTGAAAGTTTGAGTTTGCTGTCCCTTTAATGTAAAACATAGAGACTGAAATTCAACGCTTAGGCCTCGATCACAATCTATTGTCGATTGGCTCCCAAAAAGAATTTTTGTTCACCGGGCAAATTGGGAGCCGAGATTCTCGAGTGATCACAATGCTATATTGTATTAAAGACCACTTTTTAACCGAAAAACTACGGAAAGGACATGTGATAACTGCTTGTTTTTCGAAATAGAAACTGGGAGATCTCCCGAAACTGACACAATAACCCGTTCACCTCAGTTAAAGGGACAGTCTACACCTTAGTCATTTTACAGTTTCACCTTTATATCAGTGGTTTTCAAAGTCTTGCACATTGGTGCCCCCCACCCCCTTTGGCAAAAACTTTCAAGTTGAGCACCTGCGCACATGCACAAACACACATGCATAATCACACTCTCACACACACATGTACAACCGCACACACACACACACGCACACATATGCACAAGCATATGCACACTCACACACATGCACATGCGCGCACACACAAGCACAAACACACATGCATACTCACACATGCACAACCGCATACACACATATGTACAAGCATACACACACATGCACACACACACATATGCACAAGCACACACACACACACATATGCACACACAACCAATCATACTCACACACATGCGCGCGCACACACATGCGAAATCACACACAAGCACACACATGCACAATCACACACACAGGATCTTGAATATTAATAATTTATACCTGCTTATGAGTCATACTTCAGTACAGTGCATGCTGTAACTAGGATGGCCCTTAGCTGGTACATGGATGCTGGCTGTTCCCATTGTAAAATATAGATATATTAATATAATGAATATATACATATTATATCTATATAGCTGTGAGACAAAATCTTATTCTACAGTTGGAACAGCCAGCACATGCATCCGTGTACCAGTTGAGTGCCATCATAGTTACAGCAAGCACAGTGCGTGTCCGGTGGGTTACAAAGGGCTGCAGTCACAAGTATCATCAGAGCCCACTTTTTGGCCGTCTGTACTTACTGCAATAATCCTCAGAAGGGGCTCAGGAGGCGCTCATTCTCCTTATCATCGTGCTGTTCGCTGGAGAGTTTATGAAACATTACTGCACATTAAATAAAATGTAAAAAACAAACAAACACTTCCGCTCCTGTTCCCGCGCCTCCCCTTAAGCCCCCTGGTGGAGGCGCGCCCCACAGTTTGGGAACCGACGCCTTAGATTAAGCTGCAAATTGCCTTCTGCACCCCTTTTCTGTATCATGCAGCAGTAACAGTAACATTTTTATTTTAAAATACATATTATTTCTGGTCACTTTGAAATGGTTGCAAAGCTCCGCCCACTGATGACATCACGACTTGGGCTGCATTAAAGGCTTCACTAGTTACAAAAGACTCACTAATTGGATTCAACAGACTTTCAATGCTATTCAGCAGAGTGGATAGATGACGCCCAGATTGTGATGTTATTAGTGGGTGGAGCTTGGCAGCCATTTCAAAGAAACAATAGTCATTTTATAATAACTTTTTACTCTTCCTGCTGCATGATATAGAAAGGGTGCAGTAGGCTATTTGCTGCTTAATCTAAAGTAAGACTTTAAGATGACTAAGGTGTAGACTGTCCCTTTAGGTTAAAGGAGCTCTGTTCTTGTAACCCCTTTGTTCACTCTACAAGGAAAATACTTATTTGCATGTGTGACGTTCACCTATTGCCATGACAAGACACCCTTAAAGGGACATTAAACACTTTGAGATGGTAATATAAAATGATAAATTGTATATATAAAACAACTCTGCAATATACTTTCATTATTTATTTTGTCCTCTTTGCCTGTAATTCCATTCTGAAATTGTGAGCTTTTCAGTTCCTGTTAGAAATGGAAGTGCAGAACACTGTTAAATCCAGCACAACCATTGGCTGCACACTCTAGTGACCTATTTATAACTGATCCTAATTGGCCACAGCAGAGAAGGTAACACAAGTTACAACATGGCAGCTCCCAGTGTTTTATAGACACTAAAACTTTATACTTATTTTGTCACTTTTGAAACAACTAATGAAACTTTAAAAAATACATCTACATGTTAGTCATGGACTAATCTTTTCTTTGAATGCATCATTCTATCTAGCATGTATTTAGTGTTTAATGTCCCTTTAACACTCCAGTATACATATGAATGTCATACGTATTGGCAGGATGGACATAATTATACAGGCACTTCAATAAAAAACTTCTACAAATGGCGTTTTTATTATATTTAATTTTTAATATTTGATTGTAAGTTTCGGATTGCAAAAGTAAACAATGACCTTTAAAAACAGAATTGTAACAACGCCAGTGCTATTTGTGACAATCACAAAAGTGAGAGTGAAACTTACAATCAAGTATTACAAATTAAATATTAAATCACGCCAACTTACAGATGTTGGTGTCCTGAAGTGCATAATCCTGTGCTTTACATGATATCACATAGTCCTCACATCTACACATATCTATCTCCCTATACATATGTAAATGTGTACCCTGTTGACTGTATACAGCCTCTCCAATAGGAATGCATAAAACTTTAAAAGGACATGAAACTCATATCTTTTTCTCCATAATTCAGATAGAACATACAATTTTAAACAACTTTCCAATTTACTTCTATTTTCTAATTGGCTTCATTCTCTTAGTATCTTTTGTTAAAAACATAGAAATGCACATGAGTGAGCCAATAATATGAGTCATATAAGTGCAGCCACCAATCAGCAGCTCCTGAGCGTACCTAGGTATCCTTTTCAATAAAGGGTACAAAAAGAACAAAACAAATTGGCTAATATAAGTACATTTGAAAGTTGTTTAAAAATGCATGTTCTATCTTAATCATGAAAGACAACATTTGGGTTTCATGTCCCTTTAATTACTCTATACCACATATGTTAACAATTCTATAGAATGTCTCTAGGGGCCTTTACAGAGAGTTTTACATATGCACAACCTAAGACTTTAGAAATAGCAGTAAAATAGCTATTTTTTTCCGAGTAAGAGATCACTCAAAAAATGCGGCATTGTGATAGCGCCGAATCGAAAAGTAGACCCTTCAGCCCAAAAAAGCTCTGAAAACATCACTCCTGATAGACTGTGATCTAGGTCCCAGTCCTTCAACATCTAACCAACCAATATAATTATATTTGCATAATATTCTTAGGCTAATCTTTGTTTTAAATACATATTTATATCTAGCATTTGTAACATAAATAATATAATAGTAAATAGTGTAATATAAATAGTAAAACAACATTGGAAAATGCTTTCAGTATTTATTTTGCCCCCTTTTCTTTCATAAAATGATGAGAGCCCACGAGTCATCACAGGTGGGATTAAAGTCCAGTCCTACAGAAGGAGGCAAAACACGCCACACAAAAGAGCTTTAATCACTCCCACTTTACCATGATTCCTTATCTTTTTTCCTCCAGCAAGAAGGATGGTGAAACTTGATGTGCCGATCTACACATCGATTTGAAAGGGATTCTCAAGCTGACGTGAGACCCGATATCCTCCTCATAGAGCCGGGAATAGGTCAGAGGTGTGTACAGGAGTACATTGGCAGTGAGAGTAAATTTCCAGTGGGAGTTTGTCACTTGCCTGCCACAGGTGTTGCTGAAACTAGTCCTGCAGCCTCCTCCTGTTGGCTTTGTCGAGTACTCCTTCCTTAGATCCTGTGTCAGTGCATACTATACAAGAATGGCTCTTCAACTGAATGCAGGTGCCCTGAAGCTTCTTAAGCATGGTAGAGTGAGTGCTGGCAGGTAACTAGGTACTTGCACTCACATAGCCAGTAGGCTATTATCATAAACATGTACACATGATTCACACAGCCTGGGGACATAGTTACACCAGATAACTCTACATACGGTTCTAGGCAGTTTTACACATTTTCAGTAAAATTTAGGTACAGTCTCTTTAAATTTGTTTCTAGTACTTAGTACATACCAGAGCAATGCTCCTCCTTTTTAGCAGGCTCTTAGATGATCAGGAACATTTCTAAAGCTGATGAGCTAATTTTCAGAAGTATTTAAGCTTTCTTTTGTGTAGAGCTCATGGAGGTAACTTTTTCCCCGCCAAAACTGTGCTCTGTTTTCTCCTTTCCTTCACAGAAGGCGGCCATCTTGGATGACACGTAATTTCTCCTCAGAACCTTAGTGTGGTAAGCATCCTTAATAACTAGAGTTTTGCATACGTTTATATTTATTTAGCCCCTTAACCCAATTGTACCGCATTACGTATACCGTATATACGTTGGAGCTGCAGGAAGCTCCAGCAATCTCAGCTGTTAAGTTACAGCCTAGAGATGGAGTTCCTGATCTCCAGGCATCTGCCTGCATATGGAACTGGAGCAGGATCGGTGCTCCAGTTCCATATGAAGGCAGATGCCAGATCGTTACAGACGGTCACACAGTGTGTGTCACTGTTTGTAACGATCATCTGCTGGTGCCGGTGGGAGGTGTGGGAAGGAAAGCGGGAGGTGGGTGGGCGGCCCAGCAGTAGAGGGGAGAGGGAGTTGGATGGGCCTACACTACAGGAAAAAAATGAAAGGAGAGGGAGGGATGGTGAGCTACAGAAAAAAGGTGGGTTGGGGGCCCTAGCTAACAATTGCTGGAGGTGTGGGGCAACCGCTACACTACAGAAAAAAAAACTTTGGAGTGTGACTTACAATCAAATATTAAAAATGAAAAATAAAAACATGCCATTTGTAGATGTTGGGGCCCTGAAGTGATTTTTCTTACAGATCCCCTTAGCTGATCAGGATATCACGTAGTCAACACATATACATGTAAATGTGTGCCCTGTTCCCTGTATGCAGCCTCTCCAATAGGAATTAATGCAGCTGTAATGAATCAATACCATGTTTGTTGATAAACCTGTAGAATGTCTCCTGCGGCAATTTCAGAGTGTTTTACATACGTGGAAGATAATAGACTGTTTGCAAATGGCCGTGAAATGGTGTTAAACAAAATGCCATTTTAAGCACTTATCATGTGCCTAGAGGTGTCAAATTTGAAATGCCAAAACTAAGCTTGAAAAGTTGTTAAAAAATGATTTGAAAATGTAATCTCCAAGAACTTTTCAGCCCCATAGGGAAAATAGGGCTTTTATCGAGGATCCTAAAATCCGCTTGCAAGTGCAGTAATCAGTGAAAACGCCCCTGCAATATACAGGAAATCATCCTTAAAGTGGCAGTAACCTGTGCTTAAATGTGCTGTTTAACATAGCTCTTATCTCCCCCTCTATTTGGTTAGAGGAACAATTGATTCCCTCAGTTAAAAGATGAAAGTTTGCCTTTTCATATGAGGGTGTCTCTTGTTCCTCCAGGCAAGCAGGGGGAGATAGAGGCTCTGTTAAAGTGATGGTACAATTCAGACTTTAAGAATGTTGCTATGAAAAATATTGGTGTACAAGCAAAACCGCATAATAAAATAAATATATATATATATATATTTTTACAAAAAGTGTATATATATTTTAGAATTAAATATTTAAAATCCTACTTGGTATCTTCTGTTCCTTAGCCCCCTTTATATCCTCTTTTGGCTGGGCTGTGACATAGGCCCCGATGTTCAAAACATCGACAGACTGTCAAGAAACTGCTTCGATTGTCTCGTTGGCATCACAGCCTGATGGTCTGTCGGAATATTAAAAAATAAGGGGCGTGTCTGAGCGATGCCGACGGGTGCCTATGTCGCTCCCATAGAAGTCAATGGGAGCGTGACGTCACTGCTCGTCTGCATTTTACTGCACGGGGGGGGCCCTATTCAAAAGGGGCCTACACGGCACAAACAGTGCACTTGCTGAAACTAAAATTAGTTTCCATTTAGGCACACTTCAAATATTGCTGTGGGGTCCTAAGTTTTACTACAGCTACACTAACTAGCTCAGGCGAGGTTGTCTCGGCAGCTGATAGCTGGTGAAAAAAACAAGGCTGCTACCCTCTGGCTGCTTTCAACATATTAATCTTGTGTCGATGTGTCCAAAGGAAAGTGCAGGCTACTCCCACTAGCACACCTCGCTAGCTCCCCCTGAACACCTATAACTACGTCACGGCTAACCTACACTCCCCCTGCACCACCTCGCTACCTCCCACCGACCGCCTACACCTATATCACAGCTAACCTACACCCCCCCCTCCCAGAATGCCCAGTTAAGTCTCTAATACTGCCTGCACTGATGTCATGTGTAAACAACACTCCCCTGGAATGCCGCAGCTAACTGGCTACTGTTAAAATATAAATCACTATAATAAACTTAACTATAAATCCTAAACCTCCCCATTATAAATATGAAGCTATGTCGATAAAGTTATCATCAATGTTTAAATAATGTGTCACAGAGATGCGCTAAAACGCTAGCGGCCAACTGTCGGAGGACAGGCAAAACCTCCCTAGCCTATCCAGGCTTCTGGAATGTAGCACCAGACCGGGATTGAACCCTGGACCGCTGCTTCTTAAAACAGGTGGCGATCGAGTAGGGTGCAAGGGATCAGGTGCCGTAATCATAGATCTGATTAAACACAATACATTGCTGGCAAAAACTTTCATTTTTAAAATAGGGCATGTAATTTTAAACAACTTTCCAATGTATCAACAATTTTGCTGTGTTCTCTTGGTATTCTAGTTGAAAGCAAACCTAGGGAGACACATATGATCATTTCTAAGCCCTTGAAGGCCGCCTCTATTTTATTTACTTTTCACAGCAGGGGAGAGCAAGCTCATGTAGGCCATATAGATAGCATTGTGATCACGCCCGTGGCTAGTGGCAGACACTGCACTAATTGGCTAAAATGCAAGTCAATAGATAATAACTAAAAGTCATGTGATTAGGGGCGGTCAGAAGATGCTTACATACAAGTTAGTCACAGAAGTAAAAAGTGTATTAATATAACAGTGTTGGTTTTGCAAAACTGGGGAATGGGTAATAAAGGGATTATCTATCTTTTTAAACAACAAAAATTCTGGTGTTGACTGTCCCTTTAAATAATCAAACCTTCACAGCTATTGGCGGAAAGTGCTGAATAAAAACACTCCCACTAAACCCGTTTAACCTAAAGGTATATACAGGGACTATATAACCATGAAAATAATTTTTTTTTTTTTTTTTTTTTTAAGAATAAAAAAAAAATGCAGTCATATATGAATATAAATATATACACACCTAATTCATTAAATTGCTAGTAATATAATATGTTACATGTTACATGTAGAAAATAATCAAAAAAACTATTATTTTACAAGTTAACTTTCAAGAAATTAAAATAAGTTTGGATAGACAACTAAAATAACACAGGTGGAAAAATATGACATATACTGTGAGTGTGTGTGTGTGTGTGTATATATATATATATATATATATATATATATATATATATATATATATATATATATATATATATATATATATATATATATATATATATATATAATATAAAAATATGGGATGGTTGAGGACATAAAATAAATTATATACTAGTGTGAGGAAACAGGTATGCATATTTATTAGGAATGCGGAGAGTAAGATAACATACACAAAGTATGTGGGATATCTACAAAATGTCTTTGACAGGAGCCCCATGGTGCAAACTCAGCAAAAGTGCATTCCTGAGAATAATAGAAAATATAAATCTATATAGATGCATACATGGGATAGACAACCCTATTATAATTTAATTCAAGTATCGAGGCCTGTGTTATCCATAAGAAACACAAACAAAAATGGAAAACCAAAACAAATAAAACAAAACAAAAATGTAGATAAACTATTGTATAGAGAGGTAACGTATGATAACATGTTGGCTAGGCAAGACAGTCTATAGATAGTACCAATAATTAATGATGTCAAACTCGGAATTATACCCATGTGGAACCTGAGTTTGTAACGTATGGATCCAATAGATTTCCTGCCTAGCCAATTGTCCCTCCTTATCTCCGCCTCTAGGTGGTTGTCTAATGATTTCTATAGCTCTCCACTTAAAAGTAGTAACATCTTTCTTGTGAGCTTCCAAGAAATGACGTGAGAGCGCAGAGCATGGTCTGTCATTTTCAATGTACCCCAAGTGCTCGTGAATACGAGAGCGAACATCTCTGGTTGTCATGCCTACATATTGGCGCAATGGGTAGTACATTCAATGAGATAGATAACATATTTTGAAGAGCATTTGATACAACCTTTTGTTGGAAATGATTGTTGTGTAACATATGATTTCAATTCTCTACTCTCTGTCAGGTACTCACAGGCTTTACACCTGGTAACTCCACATTTGTAGGTGCCGTTGACACTCAACCACGTATTAGTGGGTTCTTTACGTGGTAGCTGGCTGGGAGAGAGAACATTTCCTAATGTTACATTTCTTGAATAGACACATCTGAAGCCTTGTTCACAAATTTTCCTAAGATCTCCATCTCCATACAATAATGGAAAGAATTTCTTTAATATATTACAAATGGAATAGAAATCGGAGGAATTCTGTATTATAACATTGGGGTTTCATCGTTTTTTTTTCTATTCCCCTTCCTGTTAGTGTATTTATCCATTCTCCTTCTAGATCGTAATATGTCATTTCTGTCTGTGGCAGCTATCTTTTTTGCTATTCTGTTCAACATTTGAGGAGAGTATCCTCTGGAGGTTAATCTTTCAGTAATGTTTAGAGTTTCCTTAACAAAGTCTGACTCTGTGCTGCATATCCTTTTGGCCCTTAGGAACTACCCTTTAACAATACCTTTAAAAACATGTTGGGAAATGAGAGCTCTTATTGTGAAGAATAGTGTTACCAGTAATTTTCTTTCAATATAATCTAGTCTGAATGTTGTTTTGAATCAGATTTACCAATCAAGGTAATATCAAGGAAATTAATTTCAGACTGATTCCACTCGAAAGTGAATTTCACTCAATTGTCGCACTCATTTAGATAGTGTACAAAATCTTTGGCTCCTATCTTATAAGCTAGCCTACTATACATTATCTGGGGACTAACTATCAATTATCATATATTATCGCCCTCAAGTGTGTGCCTATTGCCATGGATGTACAGGAAACTACACAGTTCTATTCCCTTTTACCGGTTAATGACAGTGACTTTGATGGTCTAGATTTGGAGGACATTTTTTCTGCACAATCAGACATCAAATTGGGAGACTTATTTTACTCCCTAGAAATCATGAGACTTAAAGAAGTACGCTTAAAATTGGTCACTTGGATCCTTAACAAATATCTTGGTCTCAATATGATTCCAAGAAGTCTAAGATTCAAAAAATTTCCTAATTTTGATGTAGCAGACAATGATTTCATCAGTGAGTGGAACAGTATTCTTTCTGAATGCTCTATCAGGCTAATGACAATGTTGGTTAAATATAAAAAGGAACAATTATTGGTTGTCGTGAATAATATTGTTGACATTCAGGCAGAAATGTTTAAATATAAAGAGCATGCTGACTATGGTAAATTTGATGTACTTTTAGCAGGTATAATTGTTTAACTTCAATGAGTTCTTTTCTTGAAGTTTCACACAAAATTCTTGCGTGACCAAAGAGATTATCAAAGTGACAATGTCTTTATATGGCAGAAACCTAGACGGTTTAGGAATAGACAGAATAGAAATAAAAGTATTAAGTTAGAACACAGTGATCTAAATGGGGATAATTTATTGACAGGCCTCCCACGCAGGCGCAGACACTATAAACCTAGTAATAAAGTCACTTTTAGTCCTGATACTACAGACAAGGATTTATCCTCTGCAGCAGAAACAACTTCAGGAGATTAATTTTCAGGTTCAGAGAGTGAGGCACCATCTTGTGAGAACAAGGCACAAATTACACAGGCACAGTGTTCCTCTGGTACTATTCAAGCAAATAAGGACTTCGTAGCTAGACCTAAGAGTTCTATTTCAGTTGCACAACCTAAGACAGTACTGACAAATAAAATTTAATACTTTTTCAGAAAGCTCCACATCTATAAAACCAATTGAGTCAGAAAATATGAATATTTCCACTCAGGTTTTTCGGCCTGCCCTAAAACAACCAACAGGGGGAGGGACAAATACAACTGTGAACAAATCCATGAAATCACCTCACAGATATTGTTTCAGGGACACGAAACTAGCCAATCACCCACTTTAGGTAGTGTTATTAACCTATCTTCCTATACACTAACTAAGGCTGAATTGAGTGTTTTAAACTATGATCTGGGCTTTTGCCCGGTTAAACAGTTTAATTTATTCCAAACCATCATCAATTTAAACAAGTTTATTTGCAAAATTACTTTGTGTAAACACTATCACTCAAATAATGCACTTACTCTATCTACCCACTCTAACACAGAACATCCGATACATACCACCAGTGGCGTCACTAGGGTTGGTGTCACCCGGTGCGGTAAGTTATGGTGTCACCCCCCCCCCCCAGAAAGCAGACACACACAAAAACACAGGCACACACACATACAAACACTCAGATGCACACACAAACACTTGGAAACACACTCAGACACACACACAAAAACTCAGACACACACTTACAAAATATGTAAACTACACTGCATTAATTATAAAGCTCATACCTAGAGCTGCTCCCTGGCTCAGCAGAGCATCAAATGAAAGATAAACAGAGCGCTCTAAAAATAAATCACTAAAGAAAAGGTTTAGGTGCAAACTATGAAAATTCTGCTCTCTGACTCTGTTCCAAGCCTGTCAGTGCACAGCCCTGGGCCGCGTGCCTACCGCTTCTTATGGCCAATCACCTCTGCACTCTGCCCACCCCCAGACCCCCGCCCGCCCTCCTACCTGTTCAGTGTGCACTTAGTGTACCGTAACCGTAATGGTCTGGTGGGAATCATACGTGGCTCCTTCACTTTAAAGACAGTGTCAGACAGTCATGCGGTCAGGTGCCAGGTATCCCCCTCATGATTTGCCAGTTCCCGTTTAGAGAGACAGCACAGCAGTGAGTGACTCCACTGCTCCACATGTCACTGAGCACTGAGCACAGATAGGCAGGCAGGTTTAGGCTAGCAGCGCAACATTGCAAGCCCCACGGCATGCCCACAACATCTATGCATCTCAACATTGTATTTCTTTGAATTTCAATAAAATTAAAAAAAAAAAAAAAAAAAAATTTTTTTTTTTGGTGTCACCCCCTGGAGGGTGTCACCCGGGTGCGGCCCGCCCCCCCCGCCCCCCCCCCTAGTGACGCCACTGCATACCACTGAGGTATGTGATGAGGAGGGTAATGAAATTACGTGTGATCACATCCCGAAGTTCAAGCCCCATTCCCTTTTTTACCCCATAAAAACAAGGGGGAAAATCTTGGAACTTTATCATAAAAGGGTGATTGAGGAACTTAAACTTTTGGCTGAATCAAGAAAGATCGCACACACAATCTATCTTTGAGAGAGAAAGAGGCAATAATTTTGTTGAAAAATAATCCCTCCATAGTAATACAGCAATCTGATAAGGGAGGCAGTGTGGTGGTCCTTGATAAAGACCACTACATAGGTGAAGCCATTCGCCAGCTATCTGATACAAACAGCTATACCATGTTGACACGCAATCCAGTAAAAGACTACGAGAAATCATTGCACCAAATATTGGACGATGGACTGCATCTAGGCATCTTGGATGAAAAAACTGTGAAATATTTGCATGTAAAACATCCCATTACGCCAATATTTCACCACCTACCAAAGGTACATAAAAGCCCACATAATGTGGTCAGACGACCAGTTTTGTCAGGCATTGACTCACTTCTGGAGTCTCTTTCAGAATGATTAGATGCAGTCATTCAACCCATGGTTTTGGGACTCCCTAGTTATCTTAAGGACACCACACATGTTTTGAAGCTAACTAAAGATTTCAAATGGACAGCCAACTGTAACTGGCTTACCACTAATGTGGTGTCCCTTTACTCCAGTATACCACACATCCTGGGCATACAGGCTCTCAAATACTTTTTGGAGCAACAACTTGACTTAGATTCCCAAACTGTTGATTACATTATCAGGGTCACATGGTTTTTGTTGCAGCACAACTATTTTTCTTTTGAGGGTAATTGCTATCTGCAGAGACAAGGGACCACCATGGGTTCTAAATTTGCACCATCCTATGCCAACATTTTTATGGGCTGGTTGGAGCGGTCCTTTGTCTATGCGGATAGCAATCCCTTTATACAATATATTTTATTTTATCATCGATTCATCAATGACTTGCTGCTCATTTGGAATTCTGACAAAGACAAAGCCAAAGATTTTGTACACTATCTAAATGAGTCCGACAATGGAGTGAAATTCACTTTCGAGTGGAGTTGAAATTTAATTTCCTTGATATTACCTTGATTGGTAAATCTGATTCAAACAACATTTAGACTAGATTATAGCAAAAGAAAATTACAGATAACACTATTCTTCACAATAAGAGCTCTCATCCCCAACATGTTTTTAAAGGCATTGTTAAAGGGTAGTTCCTAAGGGATACTCTCCTCAAATGTTGAACAGAATAGCAAAAGAGGTAGCTGCCACAGACAGAAATGACATATTACGGTCTAGAAGGAGAGTGGATAAATACGCTAGCAGTAAGGGGAATAGAAAAAAACAAAAACAATGAAAACCCTATTGGCTAGATCACAAGTTTTTGTCGGTTAGGCTTGGGGGGGCTAACGCTCCTTTTGTTCTTACTGGTCCGCTCCCTTTAAACAACGCTGGTATTACGAGTTTTCTTTAAGCCGGCGTTAGCCTCAGAAAAGTGAGCGTTGAGCAAAATTTAGCTCCACATCTCACCTTGATACCAGCGTTGCTTACGGTAGCGGTAAGCAGTCAAAACGTGCTCGTGCACGATTTCCCCATAGGAAACAATAGGGCTGAGCTGGGTGAAAAAAAACCTAACACGTGCAAAAAAGCAGCGTTCAGCTCCTAACACAGCCCCATTGTTTCCTATGGGAAAATAAAAGTTATGGCTGCACCTAACACCCTAACATGAACCCGAGTCTAAACGCCCCTAATCTTACACTTATTAACCCCTCCCTATTCTGCCGCCCCCAACACCGTCCACACCTGCATTATACTAATGAACCCCTAATCTGCTGCCCCTAACATCGCCGAACCCTACGTTATATTTATTAACCCCTAATCTCCCCCCCAAACATCGCTGCAACTATATTAAATTTATTAACCCCTAATCTGCCCCTGCCACTATAATAAAGTTATTAACCCCTAAACCTAAGTCTAACCCTAACCCCCCCAACTTAAATATAATTTAAATTAAACTAAATTAATTTAACATAATTAAATAAATTAATCATATTTAAAACTAAATACTTACCTATAAAATAAACCCTAAGCTAGCTACAATATAACTAATAGTTACATTGTAGCTAACTTAGGATTTATATTTATTTTACAGGCAACTTTGTATTTATTTTAACTAGGTACAATAGTTATTAAATGGTTATTAACTATTTAATAACTATCTAGCTAAAATAAGTACAAAATTACCTGTAAAATAAATCCTAACCTAAGTTACAATTACACCTAACACTACACTATCATTAAACTAATTACCTAAACTACCTACAATTAATTACAATTAAATTAAATAAACTAAATTACGAAAAAAACACTAAATTACAGAAAAAAATTACAAGAATTTTAAACTAATTACACCTAATCTAACCCCCCTAATAAAATAAAAAGCCACCCAAAATAATACAATTTCCCTACCCTATACTAAATTACAAATAGCCCTTAAAAGGGCCTTTTGCAGGGCATTGCCCCAAAGTAATCAGCTCTTTTTTCCTGTAAAAAAAATAATACAATACCCCCCCCAACATTACAACCCACACACCCCTACTCTAAAACCCACCCAATCCCCCCCTTAAAAAAATCTAACACTTAACCCCCTGAAGATCACCCTACCTTGAGCCGTCTTCACCCAGCCGGGCACAAGTGGTCCTCCAGAGGGTCCGAAGTCTTCATCCGATTGGGGCAGTAGAGGTCCTCCAGATGGCAGAAGCCTTCATCCAGGCGGCATCTTGTATCTTCATCCTTGAATTCCCTTGAATTCCGATTGGCTGATAGAATCCTATCAGCCAATCGGAATTAAGGTAGGAAAAATCCTATTGGCTGATGTAATCAGCCAATCGGATTGACCTCACATTCTATTGGCTGTTCTAATCAGCCAATAGAATGTGAGGTCAATCCTATTGGTTGATTGGATCAGCCAATCGGATTGAACTTCAATCCAATTGGCTGATTACATCAGCCAATAGGATTTTTTCTATCTTAATTCCGATTGGCTGATAAGATTCTATCAGCCAATCGGAATTCAAGGGACACCATCTTGGATGACATCATTTAAAGGAGCCTTCATTCTTCGTTAGGGCTTCGTTTGAAGAGGATGGCTCTGCGTCGGCTGGATTAAAGATGGACCCGCTCCGCTCCAGAAGGATGAAGATACAAGATGCCGCCTGGATGAAGCCTTCTGCCGTCTG
Source organism: Bombina bombina (assembly GCF_027579735.1). Classification (NCBI taxonomy): domain Eukaryota; kingdom Metazoa; phylum Chordata; class Amphibia; order Anura; family Bombinatoridae; genus Bombina; species Bombina bombina. The sequence goes on along the minus strand of NC_069505.1, from coordinate 100,632,812 downwards.
GAGGACCTCTTCTGCCCCGATCAGATGAAGACTTCGGACCCTCTGGAGGACCACTTGTGCCCGGCTGGGTGAAGACGGCTCAAGGTAGGGTGATCTTCAGGGGGATAGTGTTAGTTTTTTTAAGGGGGGATTGGGTGGGTTTTAGAGTAGGGGTGTGTGGGTGGTGGGTTTGTAATGTTGGGGGGGTATTGTATTCTTTTTTTACAGGTAAAAAAGCTGATTATTTTGGGGCAATGCCCCGCAAAAGGCCCTTTTAAGGGCTATTTGTAATTTAGTATTAGGTGTAATTAGTTTAAAATTCTTGTAATTCTTTTTTTTTTTCTGTAATTTAGTGGGATTTTTTTTTCGTAATTTAGTTTATTTCCTTTAATTGTAATTAATTGTAGGTAGTTTAGGTAATTAGTTTAATGATAGTGTAGTGTTAGGTGTAATTGTAACTTAGGTTAGGATTTATTTTACAGGTAATTTTGTACTTATTTTAGCTAGGTAGTTATTAAATAGTTAATAACTATTTAATAACTATTGTACCTAGTTAAAATAAATACAAAGTTGCCTGTAAAATAAATATAAATCCTAAGATAGCTACAATGTAACTATTAGTTATATTGTAGCTAACTTAGGGTTTATTTTATAGGTAAGTATTTAGTTTTAAATAGGATTAATGTATTTAATTATGTTAAATTAATTTCGTTTAATTTAAATTATATTTGTTAGGGGGGGTTAGGGTTAGACTTTAGGTTTAGGGGTTAATAACTTTATTATAGTAGCGGCGACGTTGGGGTCAGAAGATTAGGGGTTAATAATTGTAGGTAGGTGTAGGCGACGTTGGGGGGGCAGATTAGGGGTTAATAAAATTTAACAAGTGCTTGCAAGGCGGGAGTGCGGCGGTTTAGGGGTTAATACATTTATTAAAGTGGCGGCGATGTCCGGTCGGCAGATTAGGGGTTAATAATTGTAGGTAGGTGGCAGCGACGTTGGGGGCGGCAGATTAGGGGTTAATAAATATAATGTAGGTGTCGGCAATGTTAGGGGCAGCAGATTAGGGGTTCAAAGGTATAATGTAGGTGGCGGCGATGTCCGGTTGGCAGATAGGTTGGCAGGTAGGGGGTTAAAAATTTTTATTATAGTGTTTGCGATGTGGGGGGGCCTCGGTTTAGGGGTTAATAGGTAGTTTATGGGTGTTAATGTACTTTGTAGCACTTTGGTTAAGTGCTTTATGTTCCGGCGTTAGCCATAAAACTCTTAACTACTGACTTTTAAATGCGGTAGGAGTCTGGACAGGAGAGGGTCTAACGCTCACTTCTTCCAAGACTCGTAATACTGGCGTTAGCCAAATCCCATTAAAAAGATAGGATACGCAATTGACGTAAGGGGATTTTCGGTAGCCTTGAGTCACGGAATAAAAGTGAGCGGTACACCTGTACCTGTCAGACTCGTAATATCAGCGGGCGTTAAAAAGCAGCGTTGGGACCTCTCAACGCTGCTTTTTAAGGCTAACGCCAAACCCGTGATCTAGGCGTATGTTATTTATCACACAGTATTCCTCTGATTTCTATTCCATTTGTAATATATTAAAGAAATTCTTTCCATTATTGTATGGAGATGGAGATCTTAGGAAAAATTTTGAACAAGGCTTCAGATGTGTCTATTCAAGAAATGTAACGTTAGGAAATATATTTTCTCTCCCAGCCAGCTACCACGTAAAGAACCCACTAATATGTGGTTGAGTGTCAACGGCACCTACAAATGTGCAGTTACCAGGTGTAAAGCCTGTGAGTGCCTGACAGAGAGTAGAGAATTTGAATAATATGATACACAACAATCGTTTCCAACAAAAGGTTGTATCAAATGCTCTTCAAAATACGTTATCTATCTCATTGAATGTACTACCCATTGTCGCCAATATGTAGGCATGACAACCAGAGATGTTCGCTCTCGTATTCGGGAGCACTTGGCGTACATTGAAAATGACAGACCATTCTCAGCGCTCTCACGTCATTTCTTGGAAGCTCACAAGAAAGATGTTACTACTTTTAAGTGGAGAGCTATAGAAATCATTAGACAACCACCTAGAGGCGGTGATAAGGAGGGACAATTGGATAGGCAGGAAATCTATTGGATCCATAAGTTACAAACTCAGGTTCCACATGGATATAATTCCGAGTTTGACATCATTAACCATTGGTACTAACTATAGACTGTCTTGCCTAGCCAACATGTTATCATACGTTACCTCACTATACAATATTTTATTTGTTTTGGTTTTCTATTTTTGTTTGTGTTTCTTATGGATAACACAGGCCTCGATACTTGAATTCATTTATAATCGGGTTGTCTATCCCATGTATGCATCTATATATATTTATGTTTTCTATTATTCTCAAGAATGCACTTTTGCTGAGTTTGCACCATGGGGCTCCTGTCAAAGACATTTTGTAGATATCTTACTCTCCGCATTCCTAATAAATATGCATACCTGTTACCTCACACTAGTACATAATTTTATTTTATGTCCTCAACCATCCCAAATTATATATATTTATATATCATATTTTTCCCCCTGTGTTATTTTAGTTGTCTATCCAAACTTATTTTCATTTCTTGAAAGTTAACTTGTAAAATAATAGTTTTTTGATTATTTTCTACATGTAACAGGGTTATATTATATTACTAGCAATTTAATGCATTAGGTAAGTATATATTTATATTCATATATGACTGCATTTTTTATTCTTCAAAATATTTTTTTATTTTCATGGTTATATAGTCACTGTATAGTGAGTGTTTTTATTCAGCACTTTCCGCCAATAGCTGTGAAGGTTTGATCATTTAAGCCAGCAATGTATTGTGTTTAATCAGATCTGATTACGGCACCTGCCGAAACGCATAGAGTCTGATGTTCCTGTGAATTATTTTTGTACACAGCATTGGCGTGTTTTACTCTGCGTTACAATAAAGCTTGAAGTATTTTTACTATTCATCAATAAGGCTATTATTTTTCATATTTTTCCTAACTGGCTACAAGGAGTCCCTTTCCTGCCTTGTCTCAGGATTCCCCAAGCTACGGCATCCCTCCTGAAGTTTGACTACACAGTGCCTGTTTGGAGAAACACTTCTATTTGCTAGTGTTTGTTGTGCTCATCGCTGACGCCACACCCGGAAGTAGGAACACACTCAGCCAGAGAGGACAGAGAATCGTTGTCCACGCCGGAGCTGTGGATCTTACAACGTACAGTCTGCTGAGCTAGAGTTGTTGTGTTCATATCCGTTGAAAGTGGAGGAGCTGCAGTAGCAGACGGGTGAGTTATTACTGCCCTTCCGCAAGGTGGATGCTACATAGCAGCGAACTGTTATTATGATCACTTTATACTAGTTTGGGATCAGTGGTTGCATTTTCTGTGTTATGCTCAGTGAAACAGGGATCCGTTAGCAGAAGCATCACTAACATTGGACAGCTTATATAGAGAGGATTTGTTCTCTGTTTTCTAGTTGAAATTGTCATCCACTGAAGATCTTTGTATCCCCCCCCAAAATATATAGTTTTTATAGGGAAATAGAAAATACAAACCCCCCCCCAAAGGTTCTATTTCTGATTCTCTGGTACTTTGGACAAGTTTGCTCTGAAATTCCAAATAGTGATGGTGTTAATTGCACTAGAAAACAAGTTGGACTTTATATCAAATTTAGCTTCGGAATACGTATTCATGTTTTTATTGTTGCTGAGTATCTGTTGCCAGCAACACCTGTGCTTAGCTCTCTTACAGGTACAGAATCATGATTGCTTTTTAAACTGCAGTTACTTTGCACATATTTTTACAGGTACACATGCAAATCTGTGCCAGTTGTTCGTAGTGTAACTTCCATTTCTAGAGTTATAGGGCGCTCCAATCCACTAAGGATTCTTTAGACTTCGGCATAGGATTCGTCTTACTAGACATTTGATTCTCAAAGAAATCAGTCATATCATCTCCAGTTGTACCTCTCTCTCTCATTATTTCGAGACTAGTTGGCAAGCCTGCCAAGAGGGTAGTCTATGTGTTAATAAAAAAAAAAATAAAAAAAATTGAACTACAGAAAAAAATAAACAAATTATTAAAAATAAAAAAATTAAACCTAATCCCTATGAAAATTAACCCCCCCAAAAAATTAAAACACCCCCTAATCTAATGTTAAACTACCAATAGCCCTTAAAAGGGCTTTTTGTATGGCATTGCTCTAAGTTAAACAGCTCTTTTGCAGTTACCAAAAATTCTAAGTCCCTCCCTAACAGTAAAACCCACCACCCACCAAACCTCCCAAAATAAATAAACTTAACACTAAAAAACCTAAACTATCTATTGCCCTGTAAAGGGCATTTGTATGTATAGGTATTTCCCTTAAAAGGGCATTCAGCTCTTTTGCTGCCCATCCCTAATCTAAAAAAAAAAAAAAAAAGTCTAACCCCCAAAATTTTTAAAAATAAACCTAAATTTAAATTAAGATAAAGTTACAAAGAATAAAAAAGGCTTACATTACAGAACATAAAAAATCAAATTACCAAAGTTTAAAAAATTATACCTAATCCCTATGAAATTAAAAAGCCCCCCAAAAATAAAAACACCCCCTATTCTAAGAATAAACTACCAGTAGCCCTTAAAAGGGCTTTTTGCAGGGCATTGCCCCAAGATAAACAGCGCTGTTATATTAAAAATACACAAAGTCATAAGTAAGGATGATTCGTGGACTCGAATCTTTACAATTTTTGAAGGCCTGCTACTCATGTAGCTAGGAAAAAAAAAAAAAAATACACAAAGTCCCCCCTAACAGTAAATCCCCCCCACCCACCAAACCTCCCAAAATAAAAAACCTAACACTAAAAAACCTAAACTACTGATTGTCCTGAAAAAGACATTTGTTGGGCATTGCCATTTTCGGAATCCACCAGGATGCAGCTTACGCTTACGTGCATGCCAACAACATGCACCTCACTGACCAGGCCCAAGAGAGGCCGAAAACGTACGTCTGGGGTTTGTTGTTTTCTCTTGTGAAACAAACATGTTGTTGGCAAAGAGTCTTCATTAGAGGACAGTTTTCTTTTGAATGGATACTAACATTGCTGCAAGCATGCAAAGCTAAGGAGCAAGCTAATCTCTCTAGGAGTAAAGGAATAAGCATCAAGTAAGAGGAAAAGAAAAACCTTTTATTCAAGTTTGTTTGTTCATAAAAGGATCACTTTGGGGTTCTCACATTTAAGTGAAAAAGATGACATCACAAACCAGTTACCTGACCCAGATGATCACGTTCTAAACAACCAGTAATTGGCTCAGGAGAGCATATGTTGCAGAGCATTTGGTTCAAACAGCGTTGATTCAGCTGTTAGCAGCATAACAGATGAGCAGGTGGAGAACAGTGAACTTTTCAAGCATCTCTGGAGGAGGTAATATGTATACTCACAGTGACTAGCCCCATAAGTAAGATCCTATGTGAAAAATTTGCGGGGAAACTAACTGCTTTAATAAAAAAGTGACATTTCAAAAAAGAAGCAGCCTATAGACCTTAAGTGCGGTGGAAACCACGGTCAGCAGGTTTAATGTCTCTAAACGTACCCCAGCTTGTGTAGATCATAATCAACACAATTTCGTGGACATTGCCACCCCATGTCATACATGTTGTGTTACACATTTTCTTGACCTGGCCTCACTATTTATATAGTGTCAGATTTAACATGTAGCCCTAGTATGGCAGGATATTATTAAGTTTAGCCTCATCTGTATGACCTATTTTCAAACAAATAGCCAAATATATACCTGCTTCTAAGTAGGCAAGATTTTATATGCTTTCCTTACAGTGAGGGTATCCTGGCTGTGGCTGACATCTAGTGCAGCACTGGTCTATGCCAGTACTTGTGTACTAGGGTGAATTCCTCCTGGTATTGCAAAACTACATACTCTAAGTGCCTAAAATTAAAAATAATTATTACGTATATACACTTAAAAACAAAAGAACATCTGAGGACTATACTGTGTGTTACCTACGTATGTACATATGTTCATACATATATGCATGTATGGATTTACTCATAGATTTACACATGGAGTTGCAAGCCAATTAGTGAGTCCCAGCTCACTTATTGCATCTTGGCCTCTCAGCCCCTGAGTAATGATTAAATGTCTTGACTAATAATGTAATCTATATAAATCAGACTTGTACCCCCATTGTGAGGCCCATAGTTAAATGGGGTTATGGAACCCTGGCCCTGTTTGGGAATTGATACAGAAATGACCATCACTGATCCTTGATTGTTACATCCTAATTGCAAACCCAGAATAGGAGTTAAGAGTCCATATCATAATATACCTGCTAGTACTAGTTGCCCAACTTAGGGCTATGGTCATGTGGAATATAAAGTGACCTCCCGGCTACATCAAGACTTCCACCTAGCACCCAAGCCATAAAAATGTGCCTGATGCCACGTGTTACCGGTACCCACGGGGGCAACCCTCCCATTTAATGGGGTGGTCGTACCCTGTACACAGCAGAGTCCCAATAAGTTGGGACTGCACTCCCGGTATGTGCCACCCTGGACCATCCTAGACTAGTGCTTTAAAGTCAGGAGTTCAATCCTCCTGGATAGATGGTGCCCAGTCTATATATCCACTGTGCCTCACGTAGTAGAAGTATCTTGTCTCTATCGCCCCCTCTGTCCAATTCGGGTATATGGTCAATGAGGATGTATCGAATAGAGGATACTGGATGCTGTTTGATAGCACAATGCCTCGCCACTGGTTGGTCCGATTCGCTCTTAGTTAGAGCTGTGCGGATTGCATGCCTATGATTCGCCATACGTTCCCTCAATGTTCCTGTGGTTTTCCCAACATAGAAATTGGAACATGGGCAAAATAACAGATATATGACATGCGTGGTAGTGCATGTAAGTGAATGTCTGACGATTTAGTACTGATGAGTGCATTGCAAGCAGTGCAACCCAGGCATCTGTAGGACCCTTTGATGTTTACTTTAGTCTTGATGTTGTAGCTCTGTTTGGGGTCCATTCTAACTAGCATGTCCCTCAAATTGGTACCCTTCCTGTAACCTACCATCGGTCGTAGGTTCGTGGTAAAGGTTAGCTTAGGGTCGGACACTATCACAGGCCAATGTGTTCTTAGGATTTGTCCAGTTTTGGTGGTATTTTTTCGCCCGCATGAGACACTGGAACGCAAACATGCGTTTCAAACACTTGTTTGGCGCCACAGACACGGTATGAGATTGGTATTGTTTATTGTATTCTCTATAAATTGTGTATTTGTATCCACATATGACATGCTGATGAAGGGGACAATGTCTCCAAAAACATTAATTAAAGGAGTGATTTTCTTTGTTAAAAAGACCTGAGAGTGCAATCTTTTCTTGGACTGTAACATTGCATCTTTGCACCCAGGCGGATGTCCATCGGAGGGTCGGACTGAAGATAGGTTTGATATATATATATATATATATATATATATATATATATATATATATAATACTCAGTATCCCAAGAAGGAAAGAACGGAGACTGGAGGCCCAAACTTGGTATAGCTGTGTTTTATTCAGTAAGTACAAGGTGAGTCACCAGGAAGACACCTGACGCGTTTCGCGCATGCGCACATGTGCTTCATCAGAGGCTGAGAACTAAAAGCGTAACACTACCTTTATACAAATCAACAGCCAATCAATTGTTAAGGTGTGATAGTATCAAGGCATCAGGGAGTTAATTAAGCCAAAATACAAGAACAAATAGGAGAGACCAATGGTTTGCACAGAGGTAAAGGTAAATATATCTTATATTTATATTCAAAATAATAAAGATATACCCCAAAACATAAAACAACATAAAAATTCAAAAATGTAAATAACAAATATTAAAAAAGGGGAAATTCATACGGCATGTAAAGAATATAACATGTAAAATACATATTACTTATTTTACTCATGGCTGTTGCGTCACAAATGTACATTACCAACACCCGGGCAAGCATCAGAAAAACACATAAAATATATATATATATATATATATATATATATATATATATATATATATATGTATTAGTAAATATAATGCCTAAAATAAACCGGGAGGTAAAAAAATAATAAGTAAGTAACTAGTAAAAATAAGAATAGGTATATAATTAACATGCCAATAGAGATCTCTAGCAGGAAGAGGCTAATGGCCAATATTAGATGATAGGGGTGGATCCACAAGCTCTCAAAAAGATCTCAATATAAAGAACAAAATAATAACTAAAAAATATATGATAAAAGGTTTTATAGTCATACTATAAGGAGAAAATTAGCAAACTATCATGGAACAAACTCAGTTAAGTAACAATGGCAGAATGGGCATATTTTGACCTTTATCTATTCACATAGTTTATAATTCAATTATTCAGTAAATAAGTCTACGTCCATTCTTTTATTAATACCTTCTGGGGTCCTAGTATGTAATTTAACAATCCAAAATATTTCTTTCCTTCGAAGATTCTTTTCCCTGTCACCCCCTCTTGGATGCTTTTTTATAATATCTATCCCTATACATGAAAACTATTTAGCACCTAAGCCGTGTAGTCTAAAATGTTTTGCTACCGGAGTTTTTGGTTCTTTGTCATTAAGGGATTGTAACGTAAGTGTTCACAAATTCTGTCCTTAAGAGGACGAGTCGTGATCCCTACATATTGTTGGAAACAGTAAAGGCAATTTACCAAATAGATAACAAATTGGGAGGTACAGTCTATTCTATCCCTAATGTGAAAGGTTTGTTTCATAACACTAGAAGAAAATGTGTCAGTAATAGTAATACAGGTACAGGCTTTACAAGGGTCATGGCCACATTTGAAGCACCCTGTTTTAGGGCTAAGCCAATTCTTATTAGCAGTATTAGTTGTGGGTTTACCTGATAAGTTTTTTCTAACTATCTGCTATTGTGGGTGCCTTCCTAGCTACACATTTCACCCCTTTTGATAATATCTCGGTTAGAGAATCATCACCCTTCAAGATGGTCAGATTTTTCTGCACTATGTTGCAGATTTGTTGGTATTGTCTGCTAAATTTGGTGATGAACAAAATATTCTGTTCTAGGGTATCACTTTGTTCCCTATTGCGTAGAGTCAATTTATTCTTTCTTGGTGTAAATAGATCTTGTCTGTCTATTAGGGCTATCTGTGATTCCATTTTTTCAAGTAGTGATCTATGATATCCCCTCTCTACCAATCTAGAGGTCAACTCCTGGGCTTGTACAAAGTATTTGGTGACATCAGAACAGTAAATATTGTGCTTTAGGTATACCTCTCTTGAGATGGGAAATATGATACGAATCTGCACGTAGTATGGTGTTACGTGCCAAAGGTTTACGATAAGTTGAGGTGATAATTTTGTCCAGTCTAGCTTCAATTATCAGATCCAGAAAATTAATACTTATGGAACTAGACTGGGCTGTAATAGTTAGATTATATTCATTTTCATTCATAAATTTAACAAAGGATTCTACCGTGTGGCTATTTTGCGTGTCCCAAATAATGATGATATCGTCGATAAAACGCCCATACAGAATAACATTGTTCACATACGGGAAAGTATCTGCAAAGATGCGGTTCAGTTCAAGCCAACCTATGTAAATGTTGGCATAGGCGGGGCAAACTTCGCCTCCATTGCCGTACCGCATCTCTGCAGATAATACTCCACTTGGAACATAAAGAAGTTATGTTGTAGCAGAAATTCAGTTACCTGGACTATGAAAGAAATACATTTATCTCCATAGTTAGAATGTCTATGTAACATGTGATCAATCGCTTGGAGACCCAATGTATGCGGTATATTGGAATATAAAGCCGTCACATCTATAGTGGCCCAAGTGTATGTATCCTTCCAGGTAATATCTTTTAATTGCGAGATTAGGTGAGCACTATCCCTAATGTAGCCTGGTAAAGCCAACATTGTCGGTTGCAGTATGTGGTCCAACCAGCTCCCCAACTTTTCACGGAATGACCCATTGCTGGCCACTATGGACCGGCCCGGAGGTTTATCCAACCGTTTATGAATCTTGGGTACTATGCGAAAATATGCGGAAAATGCTTTAAAAGTGTATGACATAATATCAAATAATATCAAATAAATTGATATCCACAAGCACAGAAATTACAAGTGGTGTTATACAATCAATGTTGAGATTTTAAAAGTTATGTACTATTAAAGGTTATAGTAAAAACACAATTTAAGTCTAGTAGACATTAAAAAAAATCCTGATATAAAGATCATAAAATGTCCAAGTAGAAGAAAAAACAACAATAACTCCTGGGTGGTGAATACAGCATTCAAAGGGTTATGTGTCAAAAGTTCATAGTCAAAATTAGGAGATCAAGATCCTAGTCCCTTTAGGGCATCTACTTACACTCTTCCACCTTAGTCTGTATTAAGTAAGGGCCGCACAGCGTAGGGAGGGTCTTGTCATAGACACCAGGGAAAACTTATCTCCACGCTGTATAGTAGTAGTATCCAAAGTTGTCCAGAGATGCAATCACAGATATCATGTAATACAAATTGAGAGGAGGATAGTGCAACGCTGTTTTATTTATTCCATAAAACAAAGATACATTAAGCACCAGATGGTAATGAGCTCACATTTAAAAACCTCAATAAGTATGAGGTAATCACAAAGCACTTCCACAAAGTATGAAGCTTCTCTCAAGCTGAATGCAACATAAGGACAATAACAGTGGCGTTATCTCCAAAGAAATCCTTACGCGTTTCAAAGGCAATATAAACCTTCATCAGAGGATAAATTTACAGAGAACGCCATTAAACATGAGTTTAAATAAATGGAGCTGCGGCACACCCTTAAACATACTCAGTGCTCATTGGTTGGAAGCTAGCCCACATGTTGTGAGTCTAGTACACACAGAAAACATTTCATTACTTAAAATGTCAAGCTCTTATTTACAAATATTAACATACTGAGTGGCTTTTCCATGAAAAGGTGTGTATCCTTTTGGTCCTTTGATTGGCTTAACCTACTCCTGCATCATTAGGAGGATTGGCCAAAGAGGGAGCTACACGTACATGTCACATGATCTTTCATTCATGTTTTTTGTCATGCATTAGCGTATTTAGTATGACATTATTTCTAGTTACAGTTCCGTAGATATTTGCAGCAATTTACAAACGTTATTAACAAATATTATAATAGCCATTATCTATAAACGCTTGTTAATTAAAGTTCATCATATATAGCTTTCAATCATCTATATCATAAAAGCGGAGAAAGAAATGTATTTCTTACTAATGGAGGTGTGTATCTCCCTTGAAATTTCTGTACAGTAGAGATTAAAAAAATAATAATAAAAATTAAGGTTATACTAAAAAGGCAGCTAAATCGATATCTTTATTTAGACCTCGGGGGATCAGAGTTTGTAGGGTATAAATCCAAAAGGTTTCCCTTTTCCTCAAATGTACCTCTCTGTTTCCCCCTCTCTTGTTTTGGTTTACCTGTTATAAAATAGTTCCCTTCAGACATGATGGATTTTTATTATGTTTTATTTTATAATGGGCTGAGAGATCGTGTTTTTTCACCCATTTCAATATTGGTAATATGTTCAAGTAATCTCTTTTTATAGGGGAGGGTCGTGCATCCCACATATTGTAGGCCACACCCACACTCCAAAACATATACCACATAGTCATTTGCAGTTACACAAGCTATTGATCTCATATTTTTTTACCAGTGGTGGTAGAGACTAGTTCTCTCGTTGGTTTATTGACACTGTAGTGGTGTGGGCAGGAGCTACAGTTTAATCTATTACATTTAAAAAATCCCACTGTTTTTTTTGCTTAGCCAATTTGTACCCTTAGTATTGGGATTTTTCAATTGACTAGGGGCTAGGATATTTTTTAAATTCTGGTTCTTTTTGTAGATAATCCTTCCATTATCTAATGTTTCTTTCAATAGTTCATCCTTTTTCAGAATGTGCCAATGTTTCTGCAAAATCCGTTTTATTGCTGCTGCTGCTCCTTCATTGAAAGTTGTAATAAAGTTTCTCAGATTTCTGTGTCTCCTTCTTCTTGTATAGTGAACTTAATTCCATTTGTTGTATAATATCATCTCTCTTATCTTTATGAAGAATAGTTGCTCTGTCTAGATGCCTTACTTTATTCAAGGCGTGATCAAGTTTCTGTTTATTATACCCTCTTGCTCCAAACCTTTTGTGCAATTTCTTGGCTTCAATCTCAGAATCTTGCTCTCTAGAACAATTTTTTTTAATTCTTTGAAATTGGCCAAATGGGATACTATTTATCCATTTTTTATCATGTCCACTTTTTTGCATGGAGATATCCATTGTTGTCCATGGATTTTTTGTGTAATCTTGTTTGAATTCTTCCTTCATGTTGAAAAAATACTATGTCCAAGAAGTCTATTTCCTCTTTACTCTTTTTCCATGTAAAAGACAAATCAAAGTAATTTATATTCAGGCTCCCCAAGAAAATGTGTTGATCATTTTCAGATCCTCTCCATATGAAGATGATATCATCTATGAATCGTCCCCATGTCAAGATCTGTTCTTGATACACGTTGCTATGCCAAATTACAACTTCCTCCCATATCCCCATATATAAATTGGCATAACTGGGGGCAAATTTTGTCCCCATTGCCGTGCTATTTATTTGCAAAAATAATTCCCCCTCAAATAAAAAAGTATAAAAATATAAAAGTATAAAATTATAAAAGTAAATTTTATAGATTCCAATAGGAACTTTTGATGTTCTAGTGAGAGGTTGGTTGCCTTTTCCAGCCAATATTTAGTAGCCGATATACCTTTGTTGTGTGGTATATTTGTATATAGAGCTGTCACGTCCACAGTTACCCAAAAACATCCTTCCTCCCATTTTTGATTGTTCATTTTCTCAATCGTATCTGGAGTATCTCTATGATAAGACTTGAGGTGTGGTTCTATAGGCTGTAAAAACGTATCAACATATTCAGATAGTGTGTGTGTGTATGTATATATATATATATATATATATATATATATATTTGTCAGAATCTGCTGCCCCTCAGTGCGCATGCTCCTGATAGGAGGAATTGTAGGGCACTATTATATGGTGTAATAGTAGGAGTTATAAGGAGCTCTTTTATAGAGTAATAGGAGGAAGTTTTTTTCAAGAACATTTTAATAAAAAAAAGACAAACAATATATACACTAGACAAGCAGAGAACCTGAGCACTCAAAGGGGTAAACAAATAAATCTTTAATATTCCAAAGTTAAAAGTTGCATACAGTATGCAATAGACATACAGAGGCATTCTAAAAGCCAAATCACAGGCAGCATCTAGAGATAGAAAATCATTTTTCTATAAGAAAAATGAAAATACAGCAGCTCTAGGGACCAATATACACAATGAACTAATAAAATCTCAATCCATCAAAAGCAATCCTATAAGATTCATTACCACCTTCAATGAAGCCTCAAAGAAATTAGAAAATATTTTGAAGAAACACTGTTAAAATCTTTTAGGGCCACACACAGACGTTAAACCAACCATCACCTATAAAAAGGGTAAAAGTTTCAGAAATATATTAGCCCCAAGTAAAATAAAACCTTCTAATAAAAAGACAGACATTAATAAGGGGGTCGATAATTGGTTTAAAGAATGGAAAGGCACCATGAAGTGTGGTAAAACAAGGTGCAACATGTGTAAACACATAAATAAAGCACCAACTTTCCACAACAGTGAAATATCAAACATTTAATATTATGTTTAAAAGTAACTGCGATTCCATATACATTGTTTATCTTTTAGAATGTGGGTGTTGCCTCTTATATGTTGGCCGCACTAAAAGGAAAGCTAGGCGCAGAATCAACGAGCACATTTACAATATTAAAGAAATATTAGTTAAACATAGTGTCCCTAAACATTTCCTTGAAAATTCAGATCATAGACCGGGTTCCTCAATCAAAGCCAAATAGGTTACTTGAGCTAAGAAAACTAGAGACCAAGTGGATCTATAAGTTGAAGACTTTACAGCCTTTAGGGCTTAATATTGATATAGATGTAGCAGCCTTCATGTAAACTAGAAATATATATATATATATATATATATATATATATATATATATATATATATAGTTTACCTTTTACATACAGTTTACTCTTTTATTTACATATCTGTACAAACACACATTATCAAATAGGGAGTAATATTTTAGTATCACTTATCACTAGAACTATAGAAATTATTCATCACATATAAATTTGTCTTATAGCAGGTATCAGGCTGTTTTTAATAATTTCATTTATTCTTTACTATATATATATATATATATATATCAGCTTTAAGGCTAGATTACGAGTTTTGCGTTAGAGAGTATGCGGTGCTAACGAGCAGTTTATGCTCACCGCTCACTTAGACATCGCTGGTATTACGGGTTTTTACAAACCAGACAAGAAGTGAGCGTTGAGCAAAATTTTGCTCCTTACCGCACTCCAATACCAGCGCTGCTTACGTTAACGGTGAGCTGGTATAACGGGCTTGTGCACAATTTCACAGTTAAGGACTACAAGACCTAAGGAAAGTGCAGCCCCTCCAGCTTCAATTTTGAATAAACCAGTGCATACATCTAGATACAATGCACAGGTAGTTGCACCACCATCAGTGGGGGAATCTCCCAGTATGAGAGAACAAATAGAGTTGAATCAGGTTTTTTCCATGCCCCCCCCCCCCCCCGGATCAGAAGGGGGGGGAAAGGTATGACAGGTCTTTACAAGGGAGGGTATACACTAAGAACCAAACAGAAACAAACGAGGTACCAATAAGCATTGTATTAAATTTGTCATCCCATGTTTTGAGTAACACTGAAATAAAAGTATTGAGCATGGGTTTAGGTTTTGTACATACAAATTCTTTTAACCTTTTCAATACCTTACTAGATGTAAATAGGTTTATCAGAAAGGTAACTCTTAAGAAACATTTCTCTAATAAATTGAATGAAACTGGTGATTATGCAGAAGGAAATATATCCACACATAGGACCCACTATACAGAATTGAAAGGTCAAGATCTATGTGGTCTATCAACACTGGAATCTTTAACCAGTATTGATGACAATATTGTCAATACTGAGATGGATTCCTTTCCGAAATTAAAATGTAAGTCCGCTTTTTACCCCATACACAGCAGGGGTCCGGTTATTGAAAAGTTTCAGAAAAGAGTAGAAACAGATTTGACAAATTTATACTACAAAATGACCAAACCTAAGTACAATTTGTCTAGATTGGAGAGAAAAGCTTTGGAGGATTTAAACAAAAGAGGGGATTTGGTCATAAGGGCAGCCGACAAAGGTGGTTCAGTAGTGGTTATGGACCGGGCTGCCTTTGTGAATGAGGCCCACAGACAACTCCAAGATCCTTACGAGTGATCCTACTAAAATTTTCAAGAGAAAATTGAAGGATTTGGTGGATGATGGGGAGCATGCAGGCTTCATCGATAGGGAAACGTGATTACTTGTTGGTAGAGAATCCGGTTATTCCGGTTTTCAACCATCTCCCCAAGATCCACAAGTCCATAACAAATATAACAGGGAGACCCATAGTAAGTGGAATAGGGTCCCTGTCTGAACACCTATCGGAGTGGTTAGACCTTATACTACAGCCGATGGTGATGGACTTGTGGAGCCATGTTAAGGACTCCACACATATTTTGAATCTTGTCTCCAAGATTATTTGGAACAAAGAATATAAAGGGCTTACGATTGATGTAAAGTCACTTTACTCATCCATACCTCATGAGAAGGGCATCCAGGCGATTGCCTTCTATATGAGGAAGTATTATGGAGACAATTTGGAATTTTGTGACTTTGTACTGCGGGTTACTGAGTTTTTGTTGCAGTACAATTACTTTGAGTTCTAGGGGGTTTTCTACCTCCAGATTTGCGGCACTGCGATGGGGGCTAAATTTGCCCCCTCGTACGCCAACCTATTTATGGGTTGGTGGGAGAAGTGCTGCATCTATGGAGGTGGGAACCCCTTCGGCTCAAGTATTGTGTTGTACAAAAGATTCATAGATGACCTATTGGTCATCTGGCGAGGTGATCAGGATGACACTTTTTTAGATAACCTAAATTCTAATGACTTAAATCTAAGCTTTACTCATGAATGGAACACGGAACAGATCAATTATTTGGACATGACCTTGTTAGGGAGTCATGGTAAGACAGTTGTAACCAGTGTATACCGAAAACCGGTTTCAGGAAACACGCTATTACATGCTAAAAGCAACCATCCTAAAAGTATGTTTAAAGGGGTGGCCAAGGGCCAGTTTATCTGGTTAAAAAGAAATTGTTCAGACCAATCCACATATAAACAACAAGCCTCAAAGGAATGAGGTTATGAAACAAGGGTCATCAAGGAGGCGATCAACAAAGTAGAGGGATTGGATAGAGAGGATCTGTTAAAGGGAAACAGAGGGACAGTGTCCCAGACACAGACGAAGGGTCAAGACAATATCTTTTTTTATTACAGACTACTCTGAACAATATAACGAGGTTTGTAGAATAGTAAGGAAGCATATCCCTCTTTTAAGGGCAGATGATGCTCTAGCAAATCTCACAGTAGCACAATGCAAATTTGCATATAAGAGAGGAAAAACAATTGGAAATTTAATCGCCCTTCCAAATTACCACAGAGGGCAACAAGTCTTCCTGGCTCACTACCTATGGAATGTTCCCCTGCCACAACAGAACATGTGTGGCATGTGCAAAAGTTGATATAGGAGACAGTTTCAACTCAACTGTAAAAGGTCGGGTTTTTAAAAAATATTCTTGCCTGAACTGTAGGTCTACTTTTGTGATCTGCCTCATAACATGCAGAATTTGTGAAAAACAGTATGTGGGCCTCACGACACGTTAGATTAGGTCCAGGATTAGGGAACACCTTTCCAATATTAAAATTGGAACAGCCAGTACCCCACTTGTGCAACACTTTGCACAGGTACATAATAAGAGTTCAGAGTCATTGAGCTGGACATGTATTGAAAGGGTTACTCTTCCAGAAAGGGGAGGAGATCGTGAGGCACTCCTGGGCAAAAGAGAGGTATTCTGGATATTTAAGTTAAAAACCAGATACCCAGGAGGGCTTAATTCAGGCTATGATCTGATTAATTTCTGGCAGTGAGGGCACCTTAGTTTCCTAACAGATTAAGGAATCCATGGTATTCTTAGTACCTTCTGTATAAATAAATTACAACAGAAATATCATTTATTTTAACAGCCCATTTCCACTTTATTAATTACAGCATAACATGTATATACACATATAATAGTTTATATCAGATTTCCCCACTGGTGGTGTTCTAAAGTAATTCAATACTATTAGATATGTGACAAGCCAATACAATTTTATATATGTGTGAAGAGAAGGGCTTTAGTTGTTAAGTTAATCTAAGGGGATAAGTGTGAATAAGTAATCAATTATCTCTCATCCTATCAGAGGCAGCAAGTTTGGTTTTAAATAGTGGGTTTTAGAGCTTGAAGCCAGCAGCTACGACTACGGCAACAGCCGAAACGCGTCAGCTAGTGCTTCAATTGCTGACTTCAGAATGTACTATTTATGGTCTGTGTTACAGGCTATGTTTTAACCTGATCGTTAATAAAATATCCGATTTTTAAAGTTCTATTGGCTCCCGGCTGGTGCTCCTGTTTATTTCTGTTCCGTGCACAATTTCCCCATAGGAATCAATGGGGAGAGCCGGCTGAAAAAAAGTCTAACACCAGCAAAAAAGCAGCGTAAAGCTCCTTAACGCAGCCCCATTGATTCCTATGGGGAAATAAAATTTATGTCTACACCTAACACCCTAACATGAACCCCGAGTCTAAACACCCCTAATCTTACACTTATTAACCCCTAATCTGCCGCCCCCAACATCGCCGACACCTACATTATATTATTAACCCCTATTCTGCCACTCTGGACACCGCTGCCACCTACATTATACTTATGAACCCCTAATCTGCTGCCCCCAACATCGCCGACACCTACATTATATTTATTAAGCCCTAATCTGCCTTCCCCAATGTCGCCGCAACCTACCTACACTTATTAACCCCTAAACCACAGCACTCCTGCCTCGCAAACATTAGTTAAATATTATTAACCCCTAATCTGCCATCCCTAACATCGCCGCCACCTACCTACATTTATTAACCCCTAATCTGCCGCCCCCAATGTCGCCGCCACTATTCAAAATGTATTAACCACTAAACCTAAGTCTATCCCTAACCCCGACTAACTTAAATATAATTTACATAAATCTAAATAAAATTACTATAATTAACTAAATAATTCCTATTTAAAACTAAATACTTACCTGTAAAATAAACCCTAATATAGCTACAATATAACTAATAGTTACATTGTATCTAGTTTAGAGTTTATTTTTATTTTACAGGCAACTAATTTAATTATAGTGTAGTGTTAGGTGTTAGTGTAACTTAGGTTAAGTTTTATTTTACAGGTAAATTTTGTATTTACTTTAACTAGGTAGTTATTAAATAGTTAATCACTATTTAATAACTATTCTACCTAGTTAAAATAAATACAAACTTGCCTGTAAAATAAAAATAAATCCTAAGATAGATACAATGTAACTATTAGTTATATTGTAGCTAGCTTAGGGTTTACTTTATAGGTAAGTATTTAGTTTAAATAGGAATTATTTAGTAAATTATAGTAATTTTATTTAGATTTATTTAAATTATATTTAAGTTAGTGGGAGTGAGGGTTAGGGTTAGACTTAGGTTTAGGGGTTAATACATTTAGTATAGTGGCGGTGACGTTGGGGGCGGCAGATTAGGGGTTAATAAATGTAGGTAGGTGGCGGCGATGTTAGGGAAGGCAGATTAGGGGTTAATAATAATTAACTGTTTGCGAGGCGGGAGTGCGGTGGTTTAGGGGTTAATATATTTATTATAGTGGCGGCGATGTCCGATTCGGCAGATTAGGGGTTAAAATTTTTATTTTAGTTTTTGCGATGTGGGGGGCCTCAGTTTAGGGGTTAATAGGTAGTTTATGGGTGTTAGTGTACTTTTTAGCACTTTAGTTATGAGTTTTATGCTACGGCTTTGTAGTGTAAAACACTTAACTACTGACTTTAAAATGCAGTACCAGTCTTGACAGGAGAGGGTGTACTGCTCACTTTTTGTCAGACTCGTAATACCGGCACTATGCAAGTCCCATTGAAAAAATAGGATACGCAATTTGGTAAGTGGATTTGCGGTATTTCCAAGTCTGGCCAAAAAAGTAAGCGGTACACCTGTACCTGCAAGACTCGTAATACCAGCGGGCATTAAAAAGCAGCGTTAGGACCGGCCAACGCTGCTTTTTAAGCCTAACGCAAAATTCGTAATCTAGCCATTCATTTTTAGATTAAATAATATAGCTTGAGAGCAGTTGTTGTTGAACTCTATATAAATGGGGTCAAATATTATGAAATGATGTATATAATTCCCACCTTTTTAACCCATTTAGATGTTTAGTGATGATTCACATTTTTTATGAAATGTTAGCGTATAGATTGTTTATCATTATTTTTTACCAAATTTTTAACTTGTGATCTTAGTAATTTTTAACATTGTATGCGGAATGATGATGTTGTTTTAGATTATAATAATTTAAACAGATTGGGATACTCCGTGACTATAACACAGCATATGGTGAGAACTAATATAAATACGATTGGTTGGCAAACACACCCCCTTTACCTCCATTGGCCAACACGCCTTTAAATGGAAAAGGCGCAATTCCGGGTATATCCGACTTGTACATTGCCTCTTGAAGAAGCCCGACAGCAGATCAGGGGAAACGCGTTAGGCTTTCGGCATTTCACCTGGAGGTGTTTGGTGACTCTCAAGCACTTTGTCCCCACAAGCCACAGAGTACCCAGGCACTGGATCTGGAAAACTTTGCCTGACGTCACCTGTTCCATCGATAAGGGCATACCAACTTTGCCTAGTGTGTGAGACAAGGAGCTGCAGGATTTTAACGCTCCACCTGAATGCCTTTTATTCCTAGTAAGTGTATTAATACTTGCGTGTGAAGCAACTTTGTAATAAACCTATTCACTTGAGTCTTGCCCTGTGCGCCTTCTTTTTTCCTTCTTTTTTTACAAATAGACATACAAATGTCTAGGATGGTGACAATGCTGACATGTTTCGCCCCCTATCAGCTCTTAGTCATAGGATAAAAAAAAATATATACAACTTACCATAATTCCGGAAAAATATGAATTGAACAATAATAATAATATACAATGTATATTGTATGTAAATGAGGGCATAAACATACCTTATACTAATTTAGTATGTTTGTTTCTGTAATTGTTGCACTTTTAGAAAACAAGCATTTTTTTCCATGCAGTGCACTCCTATAAGAAATTGTCCCTAGTTCTAAAATGTCTCTACACTTATTTCTTGTGCAATGCTGATCAGAAACATTTTAAAATTTTTAAGTTAGCCTTCGGAGACTGGGCCGCAGGGCAGTATTCCAACATAATAATGACCCCAAACACACCTCTAAGACGACCACTGCCTTGCTAAAGAAGCTGAGGGTAAAGGTGATGGACTTGCCAAGCATGTCTCCAGACCTAAACCCTATTGAGCATCTGTGGAGCATCCTCAAACAGAAGGTAGGGGGGTGCAAGGACTCTAACATCCCCAAGCTCCGTGATGTCGTTATGGAGGAGTGTAAGAGGACTCCAGTGGCAACCTGTGAAGCTCTGGGGAACTCCATGCCCAAGAGGGTTAAGGCAGTGCTGAAAAATAATGGTGGCCACACAAAATATCAACACTTTGGCCCAATTTGGACATTTCCTCTTAGGGGTGTAATCCCTTTTGATGCCAACGGTTTAGACATTAATGGCTGTGTGTTGAGTTATTTTGAGGGGACTGCAAATTTACACTGTTATACAGGCTGTACACTCACTACTTTACATTGTAGCAAAGTGTCATTTCTTCAGTGTTGTCACATGAAAAGATATAATAAAATATTTACAAAAATGTGAGGGGTGTACTCACTTTTGTGGGATAGTGTATATGGTGCAATAGGAGTTATAGGGAGCCGTTATATGGTGCAGTAGGAGGAGTTATAGGGAGCTGTTATACGGTGTAATAGGAGGAGTCATAGGGAGCAATTATAAGGTGCAATAGAAGGAGTTATAGAGAGCTGTTATATGGTGCAATAGGAGGAGTTATAGGGAGGTGTTATATGATGTAAGAGGAGAAGTTATAGGGAGCAGTGATATGGAGCAATAGGAGTTATAGGGAGCATTGATATGGTGCAATAGGAGGAGATATAGGGAACAGTTATATGGTGCAATAGGAGTTATAGGGAGCAGTTATATGGAGCAATATGAGTTATAGGGAGCTGTTATATGGTGCAATAGGAGGAGTTATAAGGAGCTGTTATATGGTGCAATAGGAGGAGTTATAGGGAGCTGTTATATGGTGCAATAGGAGTTATAGGGAGCTGTTATATGGAGCAATAGGAGTTATAGGGAGCTGTTATATGGAGCAATAGGAGGAGTTATAGGGAGCTGTTATATGGAGCAATAGGAGGAGTTATAGGGAGCAGTTATATGGAGGAATAGGAGTTATAGGGAGCTGTTATATGGTGCAATAGGAGGAGTTATAGGGAGCTGTTATATGGTGCAATAGGAGGAGTTATAGGGAACAGTTACATGGTGCAATATGAGGAGTTATAGGGAGCAGTTATATGGTGCAATAGGAGTTATAGGGAGCAGTTATATGGAGCAATAGGAGGAGTTATAGGGAGCTGTTATATGGTGCAATAGGAGGAGATATAGGGAACAGTTATATGTGGCAATAGGAGGAGTTATAGGGAGCAGTTATACGGTGCAATAGGAGGGGTTATAGGGCGCAGTTACATGGTGGCAATAGGAGGAGTTATAGGGAGCAGTTATATGGGGCAATAGGAGGAGTTATAGGGAGCCGTTATATGGTGCAATAGGAGGAGTTATAGGGAGGTGTTATATGGTGCAATAGGAGTTATAGGAAGCAGTGATATGGTGCAATAGGAGGGGATATAGGGAAGTTATATGGTGCAATAGGAGGAGTTAAAGGGAGCAGTTACATGGTGCAATATTTGGAGTAACAGGGAGCAGTTATATAGTGCAATAGAAGGACTTATAGGGAGCTGTTATATGGTGCATTAGGAGGAGTTATAGGGAGCAGTGATATAGTGCAATAGGAGGAGTTATAGGGAGCAGTTATATGGGGCAATAGGAGTTATAGGAAGCAGTGATATGGTGCAATAGGAGGGGATATAGGGAAGTTATATGGTGCAATATGAGGAGTTATAGAGAGCTGTTATATGGTGCTATAGGGGGAGTTATAGGGAGCAGTGATATAGTGCAATAGGAGGAGTTATAGGGAGCAGTGATATAGTGCAATAGGAGGAGTTATAGGGAGCAGTGATATGGTGCAATAGGAGGAGATATAGGGAACAGTTATATGGTGCAATAGGAGGAGTTATAGGGAGCAGTTATATGGTGCAATAGGAGGAGTTATAGGGAGCTGTTATATGGTGCAATAGGAGGAGTTATAGGGAGTAGTTATATGGGGCAATAGGAGGAGTTATAGGGAGCTGTTATATGGTGCAATATGAGGAGTTACAGGTTAGCTGTTATATGGTGCAATAGGAGGAGTTATAGGGAGCAGTTTTATGGTGCAATAGGAGGAGTTATAGGGAGCATTTAGGAGGAGTTATAGGGAGCTGTTATATGGTGCAATAGGAGGAGTTATAGGGAGCTGTTCTATGGTGCAATAGGAGGAGTTATAGGGAGCAGTTATATAGGGCAATAGGAGGAGTTATAGGCAGCAGTTATATGGTGCAATAGGAGGAGTTATAGGGAGCAGTTATATGGGGCAATAGGAGGAGTTATAGGGAGCTGTTATTTGGTGCAATAGGAGGAGTTATAGGGAGCTGTTATATGGTGCAATAGGAGGAGTTATAGGGAGCAGTTATATGGGGCAATAGGAGGAGTTATAGGGAACTGTTATATGGTGCAATAGGAGGAGTTATAGGGAGGTGTTATATGGTGTAATAGGAGTTATAGAAAGCAGTTATATAGTGTTATAGGAGGAGTTATAGGGAGCAGTTATATGGTGCAATAGGAGGAGTTATAGGGAGGTGTTAAATGGTGCAATAGGAGGAGTTATAGGGAGGTGTTATATAGTGTTATAGGAGGAGTTATAGGGAGCTGTTATAAGGTGCAATAGGAGTTATTGGGAGCAGTGATATGGTGCAATAGGAGGAGATATAGGGAACAGTTATATGGGGCAATAGGAGGAGTTATAGGGAGCAGTTATATGGTGCAATAGGAGGAGTTATAGGGAGCTGTTCCATGGTGCAATAGGAGGAGTTATAGGGAGCAGTTATAGGGAGGTTTTATATGGTGCAATAGGAGTTATAGGAAGCAGTGATATGGTGCAATAGGAGGGGATATAGGGAGCAGTTACATGGTGCAATATGAGGAGTAACAAGGAGCAGTTGTATGGTGCAATAGGAGGAGTTACAGGGAGCAGTTATATGGTGCAATAGGAGGAGTTATAGGGAGCAGTTATATGGTGCAATAGGAGGAGTTACAGGGAGCAGTTATATGGTGCAATAGGAAGAGTTATAGGGAGCAGTGATATGGTGCAATAGGAGGAGTTATAGGGAGCTGTTATATGGTGCAATAGGAGGAGTTATAGGAAGCATTTATATGGTGCAATAGGAGGTGTTATAGGGAGCAGTTATATGGTACAATAGGAGGAGTTATAGGGAGCAGTTATATGGTGCAATAGGGGGAGTTATAGGGAGCTGTTATATGGTGCAATAGGAAGAGTTATAGGGAGCAGTTATATGATGCAATAGGAGGAGTTATAGGGAGCAGTGATATGGTGCAATAGGAGGAATTATAGGGAGCTGTTATATGGTGCAATAGGAGGAGTTATAGGAAGCGGTTATATGGTGCAATAGGAGGAGTTATAGGGAGCTGTTATATGGTGCAATAGGAGGGGTTATAGGAAGCAGTTATATGGTGCAATAGGAGGAGTTATAGGGAGCAGTTATATGGTGCAATAGGAGGAGTTATAGGGAGCTGTTATATGGTGCAATAGGAGGAGTTATAGGGAGCTGTTATATGGTGCAATAGGAGGAGTTATAGGGAGCTGTTATATGGTGCAATAGGAGGAGTTATAGGGAGCTGTTATATGGTGCAATAGGAGGAGTTATAGGGAGCTGTTATATGGTGCAATAGGAGGAGTTATAGGGAGCTGTTATATGGTGCAGTAGGGGGAGTTATAGGGAGCTGTTATATGGTGCAATAGGAGGAGTTATAGGGAGCTGTTATATGGTGCAATAGGAGGAGTTATAGGGAGCTGTTATATGGTGCAATAGGAGGGGTTATAGGAAGCAGTTATATGGTGCAATAGGAGGAGTTATAGGGAGCAGTTATATGGTGCAATAGGAGGAGTTATAGGGAGCTGTTATATGGTGCAATAGGAGGAGTTATAGGAAGCAGTGATATAGTGCAATAGGAGGAGTTATAGGGAGCATTTATATGGTGCAATAGGAGGTGTTATAGGGAGCAGTTATATGGTACAATAGGAGGAGTTATAGGGAGCAGTTATATGGTGCAATAGGGGGAGTTATAGGGAGCTGTTATATGGTGCAATAGGAAGAGTTATAGGGAGCAGTTATATGATGCAATAGGAGGAGTTATAGGGAGCAGTGATATGGTGCAATAGGAGGAATTATAGGGAGCTGTTATATGGTGCAATAGGAGGAGTTATAGGAAGCGGTTATATGGTGCAATAGGAGGAGCTATAGGGAGCAGTTATATGGTGCAATAGAAGGAGTTATAGGGAGCAATTATATAGGGCAATAGGAGGAGTTATAGGAGCAGTTATATGGTGCAATAGGAGGAGCTATAGGGAGCTGTTATATGGTGCAATAGGAGGAGTTATAGGGAGCTGTTATATGGTGCAATAGGAGGAGTTATAGGGAGCTGTTATATGGTGCAATAGGAGGGGTTATAGGAAGCTGTTATATGGTGCAATAAGAGGAGTTATAGGGAGCTGTTATATGGTGCAATAGGAGGAGTTATAGGGAGCTGTTATATGGTGCAATAGGAGGGGTTATAGGAAGCAGTTATATGGTGCAATAGGAGGAGTTATAGGGAGCAGTTATATGGTGCAATAGGAGGAGTTATAGGGAGCTGTTATATGGTGCAATAGGAGGAGTTATAGGGAGCTGTTATATGGTGCAATAGGAGGAGTTATAGGGAGCTGTTATATGGTGCAATAGGAGGAGTTATAGGGAGCTGTTATATGGTGCAATAGGAGGAGTTATAGGGAGCTGTTATATGGTGCAGTAGGGGGAGTTATAGGGAGCTGTTATATGGTGCAATAGGAGGAGTTATAGGGAGCTGTTATATGGTGCAATAGGAGGAGTTATAGGGAGCAGTTATATGGTGCAATAGGAGTTATAGGGAGCAGTTATATGGTGCAATAGGAGTTATAGGGAGCAGTTATATGGTGCAATAGGAGGAGTTATAGGAAGCTGTTATATGGTGCAATAGGAGGAGTTATAGGGAGCTGTTATATGGTGTAATAGGAGTTATAGGGAGTAGTTATATGGTGCAATAGTAGTTATAGGGAGCTGTTATATGGTGCAATAGGAGGAGATATAGGGAGCTGTTATATGGTGCAATAGGAGGAGTTATAGGGAGCTGTTATATGGTGCAATATGAGTTATAGGGAGCAGTTATATTGTGCAATAGGAGGAGTTATAGGGAGCAGTTATATGGTGCAATAGGAGGAGTTATAGGGAGCAGTTAAATGGTGCAATAGTAGTTATAGGGAGCTGTTATATGGTGCAATAGGAGGAGTTATAGGGAGCAGTTATATGGTGCAATAGGAGGAGTTATAGGGAGCTGTTATATGGTGCAATATGAGTTATAGGGAGCAGTTATATTGTGCAATAGGAGGAGTTATAGGGAGCAGTTATATGGTGCAATAGGAGGAGATATAGGGAGCTGTTATATGGTGCAATAGGGGGAGTTATAGGGAGCTGTTATATGGTGCAATAGGAGGAGTTATAGGGAGCAGTTATATGGTGCAATAGGAGGAGTTATAGGGAGCTGTTATATGGTGCAATAGGAGGAGTTATAGGAAGCAGTTATATGGTGCAATATGAGTTATAGGGAGCAGTTATATGGTGCAATAGGAGGAGTTATAGGGAGCTGTTATGTGGTGCAATAGAAGGAGGTATAGAGAGATGTAATATGGTACAATAAAAAGAGATGTAAAGAGCAGAGTTATGGGGAACAGTTATACAAAGCTTCCTATGTAGTGATACAGAGGAATAGGACATCTTATAACAATTACATTAAACAATTAGCGTAATTATATGTTCAATAAGTGTTTTATGCATCATGCATACAATTACGGTGTTTAGAGGGCGCTTAAAGCGTTTTAGGTGCATCAAGCATAACTGTAAGCAGTTTTATTATAATGAGCATTGAACCTGCATGCGCTTAAGCTGTAAGTGTGCTTTCAGGGGAGAGTTGCAGTGAATGGTAGAACCAATTGTAGCTCATTATAATAATTAAAATAAAACTGCTTACAGGGAGAGCAAGCACCAGGAGCCGATTTCCACTTCTAAAGCTAATAAAAATAATGGATTTGCACAGATCTCAGTTTGTTGCACTTTCAGAAAAAGAAATCTGGCCCCAAGAAAAGCCGAATGCCACTAGCAGCAGCCTTCTTCCGCATTCAGCAGCTAATGAAACTGCCAAATGGATATGCCTATTGATTTCTAACATATCTGAGGAAATGGAAGATTTTGCACTTCCCTTAAAGGGACACTAAACCCAAATTTTTTCTTTCGTGATTCAGATAGAGCATGCAATTTTAAGCAACTTTCTAATTTACTCCTATTATAAAATTTTCTTCATTCTCTTGGTATCTTTATTTGAAAAGCTAGAATGTAAGTTTAGATGCCAGCCCATTTTTGGTGAACATCCTGGGTTGTTCTTGCTTATTGGTGGAAAAAAGTAAATTTATGCTTACCTGATAAATTCATTTCTTCTACGATATGATGAGTCCACGGATTTCATCCTTGTGGAATTTATCCTCCTGCTAACAGGAAGTGGTAAAGAGCACCACAGCAGAGCTGTATATATAGCTTCTCCCTACTCTCCACCCCCAGTCATTCGACCGAAGTTAGGAAGAGAAAGGAAAAGCTAAAGGTGCAGAGGTGACTGAAGTTTACAAAAAATATATATAATCTAAATCTGTCTTAAAATAACAGGGTGGGCTGTGGACTCGTCATATCGTAGAAGAAATTAATTTATCAGGTAAGCATAAATTTACTTTTCTTCTACAAGATATGATGAATCCACGGATTTCATCCTTACTTGTGGGATACAATACCAAAGCTACAGGACACGGATGAAAGGGAGGGAACAAGACAGGAACCTAAACAGAAGGCACCACTGCTTGAAGAACATTTCTCCCAAAACCAGCCTCAGAAGAAGCAAAAGTATCAAATTTGGAAAATTTGGAAAAAAGTGTGAAGAGACGATCAAGTCACAGCCTTGCAAATCTGTTCAACAGAAGCATAGTTTTTAAATGCCCATGAGGAAGCCACCACCCTAGTAGAATGAGCCGTAATTCTTTCAGGAGGCTGCTGTCCAGCAGTCTCATATGCCAGGCGGATGATACTCTTCAGCCAAAAAGAAAGAGAGGTAGCCGTAGCTTTCTGCCCCCTACGCTTTCCAGAAAAGACAATGAATAATGAAGATGATTGGCAGAAATCCTTAGTCGCCTGCAAGTAAAACTTCAAGGCACGGACCACGTCCAAGTTATGCAACAGACGCTCCTTCTTAGAAGTAGGATTAGGACATAAAGAAGGAACAAGAATTTCCTGATTAATATTCTTATTTGAAACAACCTTAGGAAGGAACCCAGGTTTGGTACGTAAAACCACCTTATCAGAATGAAAAATAAGATAAGGTGAGTCACATTGTAACGCTGAAAGCTCAGAAACTCTACGAGCAGAAGAAATAGCAACTAAAAACAAAACTTTCCAAGATAATAACTTAATATCTATGGAATGCATGGGTTCAAATGGAACCCCTTGAAGAACACTAAGAACTAAATTCAAACTTCAAGGTGGAGCAATTCGTCTAACACAGGCTTAATTCTGGTTAGAGCCTGACAAAAGGACTGAACGTCTGGAACATCAGCCAAGCGTTTGTGAAGCAAAATTGACAAAGCAGAAATTTGTCCCTTTAAGGAACTTGCTGATAACCCTTTCTCCAATCCTTCTTGGAGAAAAGATAGAATCCTAGGAATCCTAACCTTACTCCATGAGTAACCTTTGGATTCACACCAAAAAAGATATTTACGCCATATCTTATGATAGATCTTTCTAGTGATAGGCTTACGTGCCTGAATCAACGTATCAATGACCGCATCAGAGAAGCGTTCAATCTCCAAGCAGTCTGCTGCAGAGAAATTAGATTTGGATGTTGCAAAGGACCTTTAATGAGAAGGTCTTGTCTCACTGGGAGTTTCCACGGAGGCAGAGAGGACATGTCCACTAGATCTGCATACCAAGACCTGCATGGCCGTGCAGGCGCGATGAGAATTACTGAAGCTCTCTCCTGTTTGATCCGAGCAATCACCCAGGGAAGGAGAGGAAACGGTATAAACACATAAGCCAGGTTGAACGACCAAGGCACTGCCAAGGCATCTATTAGTTCGGCCTGAGGATCTCTCAACCTGGATCCGTATCTTGGGAGCTTGGCATTCTGTCGAGATGCCATCAGATCCAATTCCGGTTTGCCCCATTGCAGAATCAGGGAGGCAAATACCTCCGGATGGAGTTCCCACTCCCCCGGATGAAAAGCCTGTCGCCTTAAATAATCCTCTTCCCAGTTGTCCACTCCTGGGATATAGATTGCTGACAGATAACAAGAGTGGGTCTCCGCCCATTGAATTATCTTGGAAACTTCTGACATCGCTAAGGAACTCCTCATTCCTCCCTGATGATTGATGTAAGCCACAGTCGTGATGTTGTCCGACTGGAACCTGATGAATTTGGCCGAAGCCAACTGAGGCCACGCCTGAAGCGCATTGAAAATTGCTCTCAGTTCCAGAATATTGATTGGAAGTAGAACCTCCAACTGAGTCCATACACCCTGAGCTTTCAGGGAATTTCAGACTGCACCCCAGCCTAGTAGACTGGCGTCCGTTGTCACTATCACCCATGAGGGTCTGCGGAAACATTTCCCCTGGGACAGATGATGCGGCGACAACCACCAAAGAAGAGAGTTTCTCGTCTCTTGATCCAGATTTATCAGAGGAGACAAATTTGTATAGTCCCCATTCCACTGTCCGAGCATACACAGTTGCAGTGGTCTGAGATAAAACCGAGCAAATGGAATGATGTCCATTGCTGCCACCATCAATCCAATTACCTCCATACACTGAGCCACTGATGGCCGAGGATTGGACTGAAGGGCTCGATAAGTATTTAGAATTTTTGACTTTCTGACCTCCGTCAGAAAAATCTTCATTTCTATTGAATCTATCAGAGTTCCCAGGAAAGGAACCCTTGTCTGAGGGATTAGTGAACTCTTTTCTAGATTCACTTTCCAACCGTGAGTTCTCAGAAAGGATAACACTGTGTCTGTGTGAGACTTCGTTAGATGGTAATTTGATGCCTGAATCAAGATATCATCCAGATAAGGCGCCACTGCTATGCCCCGTGGCCTGAGAACCACCAGAAGGGACCCTAGAACCTTTGTGAAGATCCTGGGTGCTGTGGCCAACCCGAAGGGAAGAGACACAAACTGAAAATGTTTGTCCAGGAAAGCAAACCTTAGGTATTGATGATGATCCTTGTGAATAGGAATATGAAGGTATGCATCCTTCAAATCCACGGTAGTCCTATATTGACCCTCCTGGATCATTTGTAAAATTGTTCAGATAGTTTCCATCTTGAACGATGGGACGATGGGAAATTTGTTTAGACTCTTGAGATCTAAAATGGGTCTGAAAGGTCCCTCTTTTTTGGGAACCACGAAGAGATTTGAGTAAAACCCCTGCCCCTGTTCCAGTATTGAAACGGGACAAATAACTCTCATAGTAGAGAGGTCTTTTACACAACGTAAGAATGCCTCTCTTTTTATCTGGTCTACAGACAATCTTGAAAGAAGAAATCTCCCCCTTGGGAGAAATCCCTTGAATTCCAGTTGATACCCGTGAGACACAATTTCCAGTGCCCAGGGGTCCTGAAAATCTCTTGCCCAAGTCTGGGAAAAGAAAGACAGTCTGCCCCCTACTAGATCCGGATGCCCCTTCATGCTGTCTTGGTAGCAGCAGCTGGCTTTTTGGGTTGTTTACCCTTGTTCCAAGCCTGGTTGGGTCTCCAGACGGACTTGGCCTGAGCAAAATTCCCTTCCTGCTATTTCCGAATAGGGTCTTACCCTTGAAAAGAATAGCCAAGAGCTTTGATTTAGATGACACATAAGCAGACCATGATTTTAACCATAACGCTCTTTGCGCTAAAATGGCAAATCCTGCATTTTTAGCCGCCAATTTAGCAATTTGAAATGCGGCGTCTGTGATATAAGAATTAGCTAGCTTGAGAGCCTTAATTCTATCTAAAATATCCTCTAAGGGGGGTCTCAATTTTAAGAGACTCTTCCAAGGCATCAAACCAGTAGTCACTGGAACAATGCAGGCTGTTGGTTGTAAAAGGAAACCCTGATGAATAAATAACTTCTTTAAAAGACCCTCTAATTTTTTATCCATAGGGTCTTTTGAAGGCACAACTTTCCTCAATAGGAATAGTTGTACGTTTAGCCAGGGTAGATATAGCTCCCTCCACCTTAGGGACAGCCTGCCAAGAGTCCTGAATGGTGTCTGAAATGGGATACATTTTCTTAAAATTAGAAGGGGGAGAAAATGGTATACCCGGTCTGTCCCACTCCTTCTTAATAATCTCCGAAATTCTCTTAGGAACCGGAAAAACACCAGTGTAAGTGGGTACTTCTAGATATTTGTCCATTTTACACAATTTCTCTGGTGGTACCATAATAGGGTCACAGTCATCCAGAGTCGCTAATACCTCATGGAGGTATTCTAGATTAGATTTAAAGGACATAACGTCCGAATCTGTCTGAGGTAACATACTTCCAGGGTGCGAAAGTTCTCCCTCAGAAAAAATTTCCCTGACCCCCAACTCAGAGCCCTGTGAGGGCACATCGGAAATAGCCAACAAGGCATAAGAGGACTCAGTATTCACATTAATTCCTGTCCTACTGTGTTTACTCTGTAACACTGGTAACTTAGATAATACTTCTGTAAGGGTAGTTGACATAACTGTAGCTATATCCTGCAGAGTAAAAGAATTAGACGCATTTGAGGAACTCGGTGTCGCTTGCGTGGGCGTTAATGGTTGTGACACTTGGGGAGAATTAGATGGCATATCCTGATTCTCTTCAGACTGAGAATCATCCTTAGGCACACTGTCTTTACATAAAATATGCTTTTTACATTGTAAGGCCCTTTCAGTACAAGAGGTACACAAAGTAAGAGGGGGTTCCACAATGGCTTCTAAACACATAGAACAAGGACGGCTAGATTTAGAGTTTTGTCGGTAACGAGACGAAAAGCTAACGCCGGCTTTTTTCTGGCCGCACCATAAAAATAACTCTGGTATTGAGAGTCCACATAAAGGCTGCGTTAGGCTCCAAAAAAGGAGCGTAGAGCATATTTAATGCAGCTTCAACTCTCGATACCAGAGTTGCTTACGGACGCGGACAGCCTCAAAAACGTGCTCATGCACGATTCCCCAATAGAAAACAATGGGGCTGTTTGAGCTGAAAAAAACCCTAACACCTGCAAAAAAGCCACGTTCAGCTCCTAACGCAGCCCCATTGTTTGCTATGCAGAAACACTTCCTACGTCTGCACCTAACACCCTACCATGTACCCCGAGTCTAAACACCCCTAACCTTACACTTATTAACCCCTAATCTGCCGCCCCCGCTATCGCTGACCCCTGCATATTATTATTAACCCCTAATCTGCTGCTCCGTAAACCGCCGCTACTTACATTATCCCTATGTACCCCTAATCTGCTGCCCTAACATCGCCGACCCCTATATTATATTTATTAACCCCTAATCTGCCCCCCACAACGTCGCCTCCACCTGCCTACACTTATTAACCCCTAATCCGCCTCACTAACCCTATAATAAATAGTATTAACCCCTAATCTGCCCTCCCTAACATCGCCAACACCTAACTTCAATTATTAACCCCTAATCTGCCGACTGGAGCTCACCGCTATTCTAATAAATGTATTAAACCCTAAAGCTAAGTCTAACCCTAACACTAACACCCCCCTAAGTTAAATATAATTTACATCTAACGAAATTAATTATCTCTTATTAAATAAATTATTCCTATTTAAAGCTAAATACTTACCTGTAAAATAAATCCTAATATAGCTACACTATAAATTATAATTATATTATAGCTATTTTAGGATTAATATTTATTTTACAGGTAACTTTGTAATTATTTTAACCAGGTACAATAGCTATTAAATAGTTAAGAACTATTTAATAGTTACCTAGTTAAAATAATAACAAAATTACCTGTAAAATAAATCCTAACCTAAGTTACAATTAAACCTAACACTACACTATCATTAAATTAATTAAATAAAATATCTACAATTACCTACAATTAAACCTAACACTACACTATCAATACATTAATTAAATACAATATCTACAAATAACTACAATGAAATAAACTAACTAAAGTACAAAAAATAAAAAAGAACTAAGTTACAAAAAATAAAAAAATATTTACAAACATAAGAAAAATATTACAACAATTTTAAACTAATTACACCTACTCTAAGCCCCCTAATAAAATAACAAAGCCCCCCCAAAATAAAAAAATGCCCTACCCTATTCTAAATTACTAAAGTTCAAAGCTCTTTTACCTTACCAGCCCTGAACAGGGCCCTTTGCGGGGCATGCCCCAAGAAGTTCAGCTCTTTTGCCTGTAAAAAAAAACATACAGTACCCCCCCCAACATTACAACCCACCACCCACATACCCCTAATCTAACCCAAACCCCCCTTAAATAAACCTAACACTAAGCCCCTGAAGATCATCCTACCTTGTCTTCACCTCACCGGGTATCACACCGATCCGTCCTGGCTCCGATATCTTCATCCAACCCAAGCGGGGGCTAGACATCCACTGAAGAAGTCCAGAAGAGGGTCCAAAGTCTTCATCCTATCCGGGAAGAAGAGTAGATCCGGACCGGCAACCATCATCTTCCAAGCGGCATCTTCTATCTTCATCCGATGAGGACCGGCTCCATCCTGAAGACCTCCACCGCGGACCCATCTTCATCCGGCGACGTCCAACTGAAGAATGACGGCTCCTTTAAGGGACGTCATCCAAGATGGCGTCCCTCGAATTCCGATTGGCTGATAGGATTCTATCAGCCAATCGGAATTAAGGTAGGAATATTCTGATTGGCTGATGGAATCAGCCAATCAGAATCAAGTTCAATCCGATTGGCTGATCCAATCAGCCAATCAGATTGAGCTTGCATTCTATTGGCTGTTCCGATCAGTCAATAGAATGCGAGCTCAATCTGATTATAGATACGTCACAGTAAATATCAATATGTATAGAAAAAAAATAGGCCTTTCAGTAACACCCTCAGTTTCATATAGGTCTACTGCTTACCCTTTCCCTTGCAGGGAAAAAAAATGTCAGCCAGTTCTGATATAAAAAGTCTCCTCAGAAATAAAAGACTGAACATACCTCAATGCTGCTTAAAGGGACACTGTACCCAAAAATTTAATTTCGTGATTCATATTGAGCATGAAATTTTATGCAAATTTCAAATTTACTCCTATTATCAAAATTTCTTCATTCTCTTGGTATCTTTATTTGAAATGCAAGAATGTAAGTTTAGATGCCGGCCCATTTTTGGTGAACAACCTGGGTTGTCCTTGCTGATTGGTGGATAAATTCATCCACCAATAAAAAAGTGCTGTCCAGAGTACTGAAACCAAAAAAAAGCTTAGATGCCTTCTTTTTCAAAAAATGATAGTAAGAGAACGAAGAAAAATTGATAATAGGAGTAAATTAGAAAGTTGCTTCAAATTGCATGCTCTTTCTGAATTGTCCCTTTAAAGCATGACACCGGTCTCCACACTGAAGATTTCTCTTGCACTACCTTCAGAAGTTCTGTGGGAACCAG
Source organism: Bombina bombina (assembly GCF_027579735.1). Lineage (NCBI taxonomy): Eukaryota > Metazoa > Chordata > Amphibia > Anura > Bombinatoridae > Bombina > Bombina bombina. The sequence continues at coordinate 100,598,439 of NC_069505.1, read as the reverse complement.
AAAGGATCTTAGTAACGTCTGCTAAGATCATCAACCTCAGGGCAGAAAAATCTTCATTTCTTAATTTGTTTCTCCCTGAGGAAAATAGTACTCACCGGTACCATTTTAAAAAAAAAACTTCTTGATTGAAGAATGTAAAACTAACACCTCACTTTACCTCTTCCTATTACTAACACAGGCAAAGAGAATGACTGGGGTGGAGAGGAGGGAGGAGCTATATATATACAGCTCTGCTGTGGTGCTCTTTGCCACTTCCTGTTAGCAGGAGGATAAATCCCACAAGTAAGGATGAAATCCGTGGACTCGTCATATCTTGTAGAAGAAATTCACCCACCAATAAAAAAGTGTTGTCCAGGGTTCTGAACAAAAAAAATAGCTTAGATGCCTTCTTTTTCAAATAAAGATAGCAAGAGAACGAAGAAAAATTGACAATAGGAGTAAGCTAGAAAGTTGCTTAAAATTGCATGCTCTATCTGAATCACAAAAGAAAAAATTTGGGTTCAGTGTCCCTTTAACTATAACCAACCAGGAGGAAGTACTATTAAATACCAAGCTTTGGTATACAATGGTAACAGAAAGTTATTAGGAGTGTTACAAATATTCTCAAAAGGAGTTAAAGGGATGTGAACCCCAATTCTTTTCATGATTCAGATAGAGCATTCAATTTTAAACAACTTACTAATTTACTTCTATTATGAAATGTACTTTGTTCTCTTGTTATATTTTGTTGAAAAGCAGGGACGTAAGCTCAGGAGCGTGCACGTGTCTAAAGCTCTATATGGCAGCAGTATTACAAGAATTGTATCCATTCGCAAGAGCACTAGATAGCAACACTATTTCATTACATGTAGTGCTGCAGACGCCTACCTAGATTTCATTTCAACAAAAAATACCATGGGAACGAAACAAATTCGATAAAAGAAGTAAACTGGAAACTTTTTAAAAAAAATGTATGCTCTGTCTGAATCACACAAAAACATTTTTGGATTTCATATCTCTTTAATATTCTTTCAATACTGATTGACTTTATCTGGATGGTTCAAAATAAAATGTTTGAGCTATAAATATCTGAAGCAAAGGAACCACACTCTTCAAGTTCTATTTTCTATTCCCCGATAGAACCTTATATATGGGGATCATATCATCAAAATATTAGATTTACCTTTTGAATGCAAAAAATATATATTTTAATATATTTACACGTTGAAATAGTGCTCTTTTTGTGCATGATGGAAATGTTTAAAACAGTGGTCTCAAAGTACTGGCCCTGGGGCCATATGCGGCCCTCAAGATAGATTAATCTGGTCCTCTCTTATTATTAGCGGTATAACAAGATGATGTTCTATATAGGCACTCACAAGATAAATATAAAGGCAAGCATGCATTGTCCAGTGTAGACTCCCATTATGCACTGCTTGGATAAATGTCACTCTTTATGTCACTCTTTATTCAGTTCCAGAATAATCACTTCACTTGGCACTCACAAGATACACTGTGTGCATCTATTGTGGACCACAGCTCCTACCCTGCACTGCTACTTGGGTAAATGTCACTTCCAGTTTCTAGTATATCCAGTTCCAGAACACACACTCTGTTCAGGTGGCCCCCATGGGAGAAAACCAAACACTTGACCAGTGGCCCTGGATACAATGAGCTTGATACCCTGGGGTTAGAGTCTACTGTCTCTAAAAGCTCTTGCCTATCAATTTTAGAAAGATCCCTTTTAGTATAAGTGAATTGTTTCTTTTTAAGCGACCAGACAATTTGGGCTCATAGTATGAGCACAGCTCTGAATGAGTTAATCCTTATATCATCTTTAGTATCATTACAGCTGGGGCTTGAATCCAAACAAATCGCATTGAAGGCTTGTAACAGTGCCAAACTCAATCCTAATCATAGGCTGTTACTGTTAGTTATTCTGTGAAATGCGCTTCACAGTACAGCACTGTGCATTCAATACAGGAGAAAAAATTGCTGAAGTTGTTTACTGTTCTCTGGAGAACCTCCAAAAGCATACAGAATTAAACATGCAACAACACAGATCCAAAATGGGCAATTATTTCAGATTTACCCAAAGGATAACCCTGGAATGAATTATCAACCTATTAGGGATAAAACCGTATTAAAGCTTAAAAGACATAAATGAATGCATGAATGCAATTATACTTGAATACTTCACTTCCTTTTATATTATTTGTGTGCTATAATGAGAGTTAATGAGCACATTATATACCGAGGGACACATATTAATTATCTTGAAATGATACACATCAGATGATAAATCCTAAATAGATTAATACAAGGATTTAAATAACAGGTAATTATACAAATACGTTAAATACTTTATATGATTATTTAGGCAATTCAGCATAACCATACTTTGTAGCCCAATTTTATGTATCTGTAATAATCAGTCCAAATAGATGCTCCCTATAACTCATCCTATTATACTATATTACTGCTCCCTACAACTCCTCCTATTGTACCATGTATAACAGCTGCCTACAACTCCTCCTATTGCCCCATATAACAGCTCCCTACAACTCCTCCTATTGTACCATCTATAACAGCTGCCTACAACTCCTCCTATTGCCCCATATAACAGCTCCCTACAACTCCTCCTATTGTACCATCTATAACAGCTGCCTACAACTCCTCCTATTGCCCCATATAACCGCTCCCAGCCTCCCTATATCTCCTTCTATTGCACCATAAAACTGCTCCCTATAACATAGTTGGCAACATTTAAAAAAAAAAAAATCCAGGGACACTTGAGCAGAGCAAGGAAGCAAGTTACCGCCCATTCCGTTCTGCAATCAAAACACACCCATTTGATAGTAATAGTATAATTTAGACTTATCCATAGCTTATTATACAGATTACAGCACCAAGCTCTGACACCTAACCCATAATATTGACAATACCAGTTTCTTGAACACATTTTGGGCATATGGTTGTTGTTACAATACAGCATTAAAATTAATCAGACAAATAATATGTGAACCCAGTCAATAATAATAACAATATTCCAGTAGGAATAATTATATTACACCAAATGTTGGGAACAAGAGGTACTATTTTAAATGACTGTCTAGCCAGAAGAGGGTTAATAACACAGCAATACAAAAAATATTTATGTATACCATTTTAGAGGTAAAGCTTTCTAGACAGAACAGTATTGCAAATATAGATATCTCACCAACCATAGAAAGCACAATCCTGCCAAATTTCACCATATGCAGTAATTATTCATATTAAGTGACATCACAGTAAGAGACTTCATAGGAAAATATATCACATGAAGTAAAGCAATATGCAAAAACAGGCTTTTAAACATGTTAAAGAATAAAAATAATTCCTTTGTTTTCTGTGTACTGGTACAAATTCTAAAGTATTCTGCAGCACTACTCAAAATGTATTAAAGTGTATTATTTAAACAAATAATACCTGTGCACAAATATTTACAAAACTTTTACTATTAAAGGGTCTTTAAACCCAAAATTTTCTTTTGTGATTCAAGTAGAGAATACAATTTTAAACAACATTCCAATTTACTTCTATTATCTAATTTGATTCATTCTTTTGATATCCTTTGTTAAAGAAATGGCAATGCACATGGGTGAGCCAATGACATGAGGCAAATATGTGCAGCCACCAATCAGAAGCTACTGAGCCTATCTAGATGTGCTTTTCAGAAAAGAATATCAAGAGAATGAAGCTAATTAGATAATAGAAGTAAATTAGAAATTTGTTTAAAATGGTATTCTCTATCTGAATCATGAAAGAAAAAAAAATGGGTTTAATGTCCCTTTAACAGTCATTAATTCTTCCATAAAAATAGAAGCATTCTTGCTCTATTGAAGTTAAGTTATAATGAAACATAAAGCCATTTCGAAATCAATTATGTTTAACTGTCCTACACTATTGTAGGGCTCAGCTGAGTGCATAAAGACAGAACTGAAGTGACACAAAACTACCTTATATCCACTGTCCAAATAGCCAGCACCAATGCTTCCTAAGTTATACTGGACTCCTAATGACACTCTGAGGGCAGGGGAGGAGCGAGGCTGCAGAGTATCAAATTACTATTAAATAGGAGGAGAGACTGGGTGAGCTGTTGGGGGCAAATGGATTCTTGTATTATTTAGTCTGACAGCAATTTTCATATGTTTCCACTGTGTGTAGGAAGTGGTGTATGTTTAAAACTAGGGATTGGCGAATGTTTTGCAACATTTGGAAAATTTTAAAACATTTGTTTGTTTATTTCGAATGTTTGTACTACAGTCTAACATTCGTTTAATGTAATAGTATTTATAATGCTTTCTTTAAATGTAATATTCTATTAGAATTTTCTAATAATTCAATTTGAATTATGCCATATTCGAATTCGAAAAGTTTGAATTTATATATTTGTAATAGTATTTCTAATACTTTCTTTAAAAGATAAAATTTGAATTATGCAATATTCAAATAAAAAAAAAAGAATTTATATATTTGTAATAGTATTTCTAATGTTTTCTAGTTTCTTTAAATGTTATATTTGAATTATGTAAAATTTGAAATAGAAATATTCGAATTGATACATATTTGTATCTATTATGTATCAATTTACTAAATTCCCTACCATATGAACTATTGAACTTCTGAACAGTATTTGCTAAATTGAATGTTACATTCAAAATTTCGAATGTGGACATTCAATCTAATTATAAATATTTGAATTCAAAAGGGACATTGGAAAACTGTAAATTGCATTTGATTATAGAATTTTTAAGAATATTTGTTCTTATCAACATTCGATTATGGAAACCGAATTTCTAAAATAACATTTGTTTCTCCAACATAGGTGTGTCCGGTCCACGGCGTCATCCTTACTTGTGGGATATTCTCCTCCCCAACAGGAAATGGCAAAGAGCCCAGCAAAGCTGGCCACATAGTCCCTCCTAGGCTCCGCCCACCCCAGTCATTCTCTTTGCCGTTGCACAGGCAACATCTCCACGGAGATGGCTTAGAGTTTTTTGGTGTTTAAATGTAGTTAAAGCTTTCAAATTTGGTGTGCAATACTTTTAAGGCTTTAAGTTACTGTGGTGAAATTTTGGTGAATTTTGAACAATTCCTTCATACTTTTTCACATATTCAGTAATAAAGTGTGTTCAGTTTAAAATTTAAAGGGACAGTAACGGTTTTATTGTAAAACGTTTTTTGTGCTTTGTTGACAAGTTTAAGCCTGTTTAACATGTCTGAACCATCAGATAACGATGTTCTATATGTATGAAAGCCAATGTGTCTCCCCATTTAAATATATGTGATATATTTGTGTCATAATGTCCAAACAAAGTAGGGATAATAATGCCATAGATATGATATTGCCCAAGATGATTCCTCTAATGAGGGGAGTAAGCATGGTACTGCATCATCCCCTTCTGTGTCTACACCAGTTTTGCCCACACAAGAGGCCCCTAGTACATCTAGTGCGCCAATACTTATTACCATACAACAATTAATGGCTGTAATGGATAATTCTATTGCATGCATTTTTTCCAAAATGCCTACTTATCAGAGAAAGCGTGATTGCTCTGTTTTTAACACTGAAGAGCAAAAGGACGCTGATGATATCTGTTCTGACATACCCTCACACCTATCTGAAGGGGCCAGGAGGGAGGTTTTGTCTGAGGGAGAAATTTCAGATTCAGGGAAAATTTCTCAACAAGCAGAACCTGATATTGTAACTTTTAAATTTAAATTACAACATCTCCACGCACTTCTTAAGGAGGTATTATCTACTCTGGATGATTGTGACAATTTGGTCATTCCAGAGAAATTAGGTAAGATGGACTAGTTCCTAGAGGTTCCGGTGCCCCCCGATGTTTTTCCTATACCCAAGCGGGTGGCGGACATAGTAAATAAGGAGTGGGAAAGGCCCGGCATACCTTTTGTCCTCCCCCTATATTTAAGAAATTATTTCCTATAGTCGACCCCAGAAAGGACTTATAGCATACAGTCCCCAAGGTCGAGGGGGCGGTTTCTACTCTAAACAAACGCACTTCTATTCCTATAGAAGATAGTTGTGCTTTCAAGATCCTATGGATTAAAGGTTAGAGGGTTTGCTTAAAAAGATGTTTGTTCAGCAAGGTTACCTTCTACAACCAATTTCATGCATTGTTCCTGTCACTACAGCTGCGTGTTTCTGGTTCGAAGAACTAGAAAAGTCGTTCAATAAAGAATCTTCGTACGAGGAGGTTTTGGACAGAGTTCAAGCTCTTAAATTGGCTAACTCTTTTATTTTAGATGCCGCTTTGCAATTAGCTACATTAGCGGCGAATAATTCAGGGTTTGCTATCGTGGCTCGCAGAGCGCTTTTGCTTAACATCCCTTTCAAGGGTAAAACACTGTTTGGCCCTGACTTGAAAGAGATTATTTCAGACATCACTGGGGGAAAGGGCCACGCCCTTCCTCTGGATAGGTCTTTTAAGGCTAAAAATAAGCCAAATTTTCGTCCCTTTCGCAGAAACGGACCAGCCTCAAATTCTACACCCTCTAAGCAAGAGGGTAATACTTCTCAAACCAAGCCAGCCTGGAGGCCGATGCAAGGCTGGAACAAGGGTAAGCAGGCCAAGTCACCTGCCACTGCTACCAAAACAGCATGAAGTGTTGGCCCCCGATCTGGGAAGGATCTGGTGGGGGGCAGACTTTCTCTCTTTGCTCAGGCTGGGGCAAGAGATGTTCAGGATCCTTGGGCGCTAGAAATAGTTTCTCAAGGTTATCTCCTGGAATTCAGGGAACTACCCCCAAGGGGAAGGTTCCACGGGTCTCAATTATCTTCGAACAGGCATTCTTACACTGTGTAGAAGACCTGTTAAGCATGGGAGTGATTCATCCTGTTCCATTAGGAGAACAAGGGATGGGTTTTTACTCCAACCTGTTCATAATTCCCAAAAAAGAGGGAACATTCAGACCTATTTTAGATCTCAAGATTCTAAACAAGTTTCTAAGGGTTTCATCGTTCAAAATGGAAACCATTCGAACGATCCTTCCTACCATCCAGGAAGGTCAATTCATGACCACGGTGGACTTAAAGGATGCGTACCTACGTATTCCTATTCACAAGGAACATTTTCGGTTCCTAAGGTTCGCCTTTCTGGACAAGCATTACCAGTTTGTGGCACTTCCATTCGGATTAGCCACTGCTCCAAGGATTTTCACAAGGGTACTAGGGTCCCTTCTAGCGGTGCTAAGACCAAGGGGCATTGCAGTAGTACCTTACTTGGACGACATCCTGATTCAAGTGTCGTCTCTGTCAAAAGCAAGGGCTCATACGGACATTGTCCTAGCCTTTCTCAGATCTCCAAGGTGGAAAGTGAACATAGAAAAAAGTTCTCTGTCCCCGTCAACAAGAGTTCCCTTCTTGGGAACAATAATAGTTTCCTTAGAAATGAAGGTTTTTCTGACAGAGGCCAGAAAATCAAAACTTCTAAGCTCTTGTCAGGTACTTCATTCTGTTCTTCTTCCTTCCATAGCGCAGTGCATGGAAGTAATAGGTTTGATGGTTGCGGCAATGGACATAGTTCCTTTTGCACGAATTCATCTAAGACCATTACACCTGTGCATGCTCAGACAGTGGAATGGGGATTATACAGACTTGTCTCCGACGATACAAGTAGATCAAATAACCAGAGATTCACTCCGTTGGTGGCTGACCCTGGACAACCTGTCACAGGGAATGAGCTTCCGCAGACCAGAGTGGGTCATTGTCACGACCGACGCCAGTCTGGTGGGCTGGGGCGCGGTCTGGGAACCCCTGAAAGCTCAGGGTCTATGGTTTCGGGAAGACTCTCTTCTCCCGATAAACATAATGGAACTGAGAGCGATATTCAATGCTCTCAAGGCTTGGCCTCGACTAGCAAAGGCCAAATTCATAAGGTTTCAATCAGACATCATGACGACTGTTACATATATCAACCATCAGGGGGTAACAAGGAGTTCCCTGGCGATGGAGGAGCATCCGGGGGAGTGGGAACTCCATCTGGAAATCTTTGCCCAAATACCTCAATTATGGGGCATTCCAGACATGGTTCTGATGGCCTCTCGTCAGAACTTCATGGTCCCTTGTTACGGGTCCAAATCCAGGGATCCCAAGGCGACTCTATTGGATACAATAGTAGCACCTTGGATCTTCAACCTAGCTTATGTATTCCCACCGTTTCCTCTCATTCCCAGGCTGGTAGCCAGGATCAATCTGGAGAGGGCTTCGGTGATCTTGATAGTTCCTGTGTGGCCACGCAGGACTTGGTATGCAGACCTGGTGAATGTGTCATCGGCTCCACCATGGAAGCTACCTTTGAGACAGGACCTTCTTATTCAGGGTCCATTCGAACATCCGAATCTGGTTTTCCTCCAACTGACTGCTTGGAGTTTGAACGCTTGATTTTATCAAAGCGTGGGTTTTCAGATTCTGTAATAGATACTCTTATTCAGGCTAGAAAGCCTGTAACTAGAAAAATTTACCATAATATATGGAAAAAATATATCTGTTGGTGTGAATCTAAAGGATTCCCATGGAACAAGATAAAAATTCCTAAGATTCTTTCCTTTCTACAAGAAGGTTTGGAGAAAGGATTTTCTGCGAGTTCTCTGAAGGGACAGATCTCTGCTTTATCTGTTTTACTTCACAAAAGGCTGGCAGCTGTGCCAGACGTTTAAGCGTTTGTTCAGGCTCTGGTTAGAATCAAGCCTGTTTACAGACCTTTGACTCCTCCCTGGAGTCTTAATCTAGTTCTTTCAGTTCTTCAAGGGGTTCCGTTTGAACCCTTACATTCCGTAGATATTAAGTTATTATCTTGGAAAGTTTTGTTTTAGGTTGCAATTTCTTCCGCTAGAAGAGTTTCTGAGTTATCTGCTCTGCAGTGTTCTCCGCCCTATCTGGTCCATGCAGATAAGGTGGTTTTACGTACTGAGCCTGGTTTTCTTCCGAAGGTTGTTTCCAACAAAAATATTAACCAGGAGATAGTTGTACCTTCTTTGTGTCCGAATCCAGTTTCATAGAAGGAACGTTTGTTACACAATTTGGACGTTGTCCGTGCTCTAAAATTCTATTTAGAGGCTACTGAAGATTTTAGACAAACATCTTCTTTGTTTGTTGTTTATTCTGGTTAAAGGAGAGGTAAAAAAGCAACTTCTACCTCTCTTTCCTTTTGGTTTAAAAGCATCATCAGATTGGCTTTTGAGACTGCCGGACGGCAGCCTCCTGAAAGTATCACAGCTCACTCCACTAGGGCTGTGGCTTCCACATGGGCCTTCAAGAATGAGGTTCCTGTTGACCAAATTTTTTAAATTATATACTTTTGCTTCTTCGGAGGCTATTTTTGGGAGAAAGGTTTTGCAAGCCGTGGTGCCTTCCGTTTGGGTGACCTGATTTGCTCCCTCCCTTCATCCGTGTCCTAAAGCTTTGGTATTGGTTCCCACAAGTAAGGATGACGCCGTGGACCGGACACACCTATGTTGGAGAAAACAGAATTTATGCTTACCTGATAAATTACTTTCTCCAACGGTGTGTCCGGTCCACGGCCCGCCCTGGTTTTTTAATCAGGTCTGATGAATTATTTTCTCTAACTACAGTCACCACGTTACCATATGGTTTCTCCTATATATATTTCCTCCTGTCCGTCGGTCGAATGACTGGGGTGGGCGGAGCCTAGGAGGGACTATGTGGCCAGCTTTGCTGGGCTCTTTGCCATTTCCTGTTGGGGAGGAGAATATCCCACAAGTAAGGATGACGCCGTGGACCGGACACACCGTTGGAGAAAGTAATTTATCAGGTAAGCATAAATTCTGTTTTTAACATGCGAATTTGAATAGAAACAAATTCGCCCATCCCTATTTAAAACTCATGCTAAAATCATTAAGCTCCAAACGATACAGAGTGCTAAAATATGAAGATTACTGTCAGACTAAATAATGCAAAGACCCAAACAAATTATCTACAGTAGAAGCCAAGTAAACCCTCCTCTTTTATAACAAATCAGCATCCTTACAAAGTGTGGATGAGCTGTTTGTAAGTGTTTTTTCTTTTGATTTGTAGCAGTTTAAACATTGATCACTCAGAGAAGGTGCAGCAAGGAGTCTCTGCCTAGACCTGGTCTGAGTGATCAAGCAGAGTACTTGCTGCACGCAAAGCCTCCCCGGCAGATCCTCCCCATTAATTTCTGTCACACATGCCCAAGCTCGGATGCAGCCCTCCAAATCTCCTAAAGGGGACATTTCCAGTGACAAAAACAAAATCCAGGGACATACAACAGACTGCAGGTACTGTTGGCAAATATGCTTTAACTCCTCCTTTTGCTTCATATAAAAGCTCCCTATAACTCCTCCTATTGCACCATATAACTGCTCCCTATAACTCCTCCTATTGCACCATATAACATCTCCCTATAACTCCTCCTATTGCACCATATAACTGTTCCCTATAACTCCTCCTATTGCACCATATAACAGCTCCCTATAACTCCTCCTATTGCACTATATAACAGCTCCCTATAACTCCTCCTATTGCACCATATAACAGCTCCCTATATCTCCTGCTATTGCACCATATAACTGCTCCCTATAACTCCTCCTATTGCACCATATAACAGCTCCCTATAACTCCTCCTATTGCACCATATAACTGCTCCCTATAACTCCTCCTTTTGCACCATATAACAGCTCCCTATAACTCCTATTGCACCATATATCAGCTCCTTATAACTCCTCCTATTGCACCATATAACTGTTCCCTATAACTCCTCCTATTGCACCATGTAACTGCTCCCTATAACTCCTCCTATTACACCATATAACAGCTCCCTATAACTCCTTCTATTGCACCATATAACAGCTCCCTATAAATCCTCCTATTGCACCATATAACTGCTCCCTATAACTCCTCCTATTGCTCCATATAACTGATCCCTATAACTCCTCCTATTGCACCATATAACTGCTTCCTATAACTCCTCCTATTGCACCATATAACTGATCCCTATAACTCCTATTGCACCATATAACTGCTCCCTATAACTCCTATTGCACCATATAACTGCTCTCTATAACACCTCCTATTGCACCCTCCTATTGCACCATATAACATCTCCCTATAACTCCTCCTATTGCACCATATAACATCTCCCTATAACTCCTCCTATTGCCCAATATAACAGCTCCCTATAACTCCTCCTATTGCCCAATATAACAGCTCCCTATAACTCCTCCTATTGCCCAATATAACCGCTCCCTATAACGCCTCCTATTGCTCCATATAACAGCTCCCTATAACTCCTCCTATTGCACCATAAAACAGCTCCCTATAACTCCTCCTATTGCACCATATAACAGCTCCCTATAACTCCTCCTATTACACCATATAACAGCTCCCTATAACTCCTCCTATTACACCATATAACAGCTCCCTATAACTCCTCCTTTTGCACCATATAACTGCTCCCTATAACTCCTCCTATTGCACCATATAACCGCTCCCTATAACTCCTCCTATTACACCATATAACAGCTCCCTATAACTCCTCCTATTACACCATATAACAGCTCCCTATAACTCCTCCTATTACACCATATAACAGCTCCCTATAACTCCTCCTATTACACCATATAACAGCTCCCTATAACTCCTCCTATTGCACCATATAACTGCTCCCTATAACTCCTCCTATTGCACCATATAACCGCTCCCTATAACTCCTCCTATTGCACCATATAACTGCTCCCTATAACTCCTCCTATTGCACCATATAACTGCTCCCTATAACTCCTCCTATTGCACCATATAACAGCTCCCTTTATTGCACCATATAACAGCTCCCTATAACTCCTCCTATTGCACCATATAACAGCTCCCTATAACTCCTCCTATTGCACCATATAAATGCTCCCTATATCTCCTCCTATTGCACCATATAACTGCTCCCTATAACTCCTCCTATTGCACCATATAACTGCTCCCTATAACTCCTCCTATTGCACCATATAAATGCTCCCTATAACTTCATATTGCACCATATAAATGCTCTCTATAACTTCATATTGCACCATATAATAGCTTCCTATAACTTCATATTGCACCATATAACTGCTCCTTATAGCTTCTCAGTATATTTGTGTTACTTATAGTGCTTCTTATTGCTAGTTATAAAATAGTTCTTGTATAACTGCAGCTTATAATGCAATCTGCTCCATAAGGTGTGCTATTCCCCATATAACTGCTTCCTATATCTCATGACTGGTTAATGTATTGTTAAATATAACTCCTCCCACTGTAACATCTTGCTAAAAACTGACACTTCTATACTTCCATTTTTATAGCCCCACATTTTATCCTTAAAGGGACATGAAACCTAAAATTAGTTTTTTATGAATTATATAAAGAATACAATTTGAAAAAAGTTTTCAATTTACTTCTATTATGAAATTTACTTCATTCTTATGTTATCCTTTGCTGAAGAGATCTCTAGCTAGGTAAAGTGCACGAGTCTGAAGCACAACATGAGAGGAAATTGTGCTGCCATCTAGTGCTCTTGTTAATGTATGACAATGTTGCAAAACATGCCATATTGTGCTGCAGATGTGCACTCTCCTGACCTTACTTTCCAGCTTTTCAACAAAAGGATAACGCGAAAATGAAGAAAATTTGATGATAGAAGTAAACTAGAAAGTTGTTTAAAATTGTATATTATATCTGAATCACGAAAGAGAATATTTTTTTGGCGTTGTGTCCCTTTTAAAGGGACATTAAAGTCCAATTTAAACTTTGATGATGATTCAGATATAACATGTAATTTTAAGAAACATTAAATTTAACTTCTATTATCAAATTTAATTTATTCTCTTGATATCCTTAATGAAAAGCATATGTACATATCCTCACCTGCAGCAATGCACTACCGGGTGCTAGCTGGTGATTAGTAGCTACACACATAAGCGTTTTGTCATTGACTCATCTGATATGTTCAGTTAGATCCAAGTAGTGCATTGCTGCTCTGGAGCTTAGTTTTATGTGTTTAACAACATTTCATGGTTTAAACAAATAGAACATTTTATTGCTATAACACATTAGAATATTTTCTTTTTTTCTCTTTTATGTCCCTTTAATCGCCTTGCCAAGTGCAGAATCTTACCCATGTTCTATCAAATAGGACTCTCTGGTATGCACTGAGCCCAGCGCAGCGGCTGGATTTCTACAGTATGACATAGATTTGCAGTGAAATAGGATTTTGTCTTTACTGTGCATATTTTGAATTTCAGATTTTAGTGTTTGAAAGAATCCATCAAACCCAGAGGATAAAGTACGCTGCCGGATTTTTAGTCTTTGACAAACGGAGAAGTGACTGGAAGTGAATTCTGTGTTTGATATTAGAAAGGAGGCGCTGCTCGCGGACTAAAAGCTTCATTACGCAGCCGACAAAAGGTGTGTAAAGAATATTATTATTTTTCTTTGCTCTATTTATATTGAATTTGTGAAACGTTAAGGTGACTTCAGGATTACATTAAAGCTTTTTCATTATCGGCTAAATCCCTTGTCTGTTAAACTATTTTCTCAGTAGGATGGTTGTGGTTTATTGAAATATTTACATTTACCTCAAGTTTCTCATAGAACACCATATTTAGAGAATATATAGCTATATCAACTTGTTTTTAGCATCACAGACTTGTGTTTAGGTAGAGTGATACTGAATGTTATAGAAGAGGAACAGGACTTGGCCAAGAATGCCTTTCAATCAGGGCAAGAGGGGCACTCGCCCAGGGCCTGTTTTTAGGGGCCCCACCGTGTTAATGGTGAGGGTATGACAAGGTGCAGTATACATCCTTTATTTAGTTTATGAAGAAGTACTTATGGTATCATGAGATGTAATATATAGTGTTATTCTTTATATAGGTAACTGAATATTGGAACAGGTGTGGGCTAAACAGTGTGCGGGGCATACAGGGATAGGGGAATAAGGGCGCTGGGCTGAGGTGCCCCACAAATTTGTCTTGCCAAGGGCCTCGCAAATACTAAGGGTGACCCTGGACTTAGCAAGTATTATTTTGGAGGATTTGAAGTTTGGTAAACAATGTAGTATTGCAGCAAGTAAGAACCAGTAGAATACTTGATTTTATAAGTAGAGATATTTGTGGGATAAATAGTATGTTTCTTATGCAACTTTACAGACTTTACTATTGTGTAGAGTTATTTAGGCCATATATCAAGGATTTAAATTAACTAGAATCTAAAGCTGAATATGATAAAACACTTAAGTATATTAAAAGCACAGTAAAGTCAAAATTTAACTTGACAGCAGATCGTGCACATGCGTTCATCTTATTAGCAGCAGAGTTGGAGTGTGCTGCTATAAATTTTTATAATGTTATCGGTATGCTCCATTTTGGCTGTACTGTCTGCTTGTTAGTGATGTGCATTGGGTAGTATCGTTCACTGACGAATGCGCAAGTAAAAGGCTACTTGCGATATTCAGCTCCTTTTCGGATATCTTCTTGTTCAAGTGAAACACACTTAGGTGCAAATTTAGATCTTAGTGCGTTGCACTTGCACAAAAAGATATTTGGCTCCAAAAAGAGGCGACTACCACAAGCTGCCTCTTACTTCCGCATTCGGCAGTGAACGAAACTGCCAATTGCACATCTCTACTGTTTGTCAGTACACCTACATGGGGGAGGGTAATATTTAATGTTTCAGTTATGATATCAGACTTACACATGTGTATTTGATGTAAACTGTAATACCCTGAATTGCAAGAGGATAACATTTACTATAATCTTAATGATATCCTTGGTTTGAGTTTTCAAGGGACATATTTATTGTGCTCTTGGAGCCCAATTATTATGAAGGCACCTTACCAGTCTGTGAAACTTTCTCCCATGTGTCTGACCCATATGATCCATCTGATTTGTCAGTAATTTTATTCTCATATGTGGAATATTTATCCTTGTGCAGATTTGCCAGCTCGGAGGATTTTATAATTTGGAGTTAGTGGCTTGAATGTATTATTTTACATGGCCCAACTTTTCTCTTTTGGATTTTTTTCCTCCATGTGCAAGTGTATCAAAGGAACATAAAAGTGCAAAAAGAAAAGGCTTTAATATATGTTATATGCAACAATAGCACAGTATAAAAGCCTCTGTGTTTAACCCAAAATTTTTCTTTCATGACTCTGATAGAGCATACACTTTTCAAGAATTTTCCAATTTACGTTAATTATAAAGTTTGTTCTTTTGGTATCCTTTGTTGAAGGAGCAGCAACGCTTTGCTGGGAGCTAGCTGATCACATTGTTAAGCCAAAGATAAGAGGTATATATGTGCAGCTACCAATCCGCAGCTAGCTTTCATCTCCTGAGTCTACCTAGGTATGCTTTCAACAAAGGATACCAAAAAGAACAAAACTAATTAGATAATAGAAATAAATTGGAAAGTTGTTTCAAATTGCATGCTCTATCTGAATTATGAAAGGTTTTTTTTTTTTTTTTCGGATTCCATGTCCCTTTTAAAATTAGATCCTGTCAATAAAGTCTCAGAATCTTTTTAGATCTAGAACATTTACCATGAATCCTGCAGCATGAATACATTTATTATGATTCAGTCTTTATGGTCCTCCTACTACTTTGATCAATTGGAAAAGTAATCCACCTACTAACATTACTCCCTCTATTCTTTTGTCTGGATGTAGCCCCCTCCGGCGTGTTCATAGAGTTACATGTACAGAAAGTACCATATTTTTCATTATTGGTTATAAGTTGTTTAACTCAAATCAATCTTATGTTATAAAACCTAAACTGTCACACTGATTCTTGTTGATATTTTGTAGTTACTTTTATTGTTACATTTTGGAAATTTCACAGTATATACGTTTTTATTGTCTTGCACTTAAAAATAAATAAAAAATAAATTAGATCCTGGGTTGGAGCCCCAAAACACCCATGGATGCCCCTCAACCATGTCAGCCTCCACCACTTCCAGTTATACCTAAAGATTATCCTGGACTATCCTGGACTTTAATCTTAGAGGGGTGGATATATTGATGCTTCAAGGGACACACTTTAGAGCAAATAGAGAGCCAAAATATTTTGATTCTAACTTTGATCACCATTACCATAGCTCGTTCAATTCTAGACAGAGAGGGGTTAGTATTATACTTAAGAAAGGGATACAATTTTTGTTATATAAAGTAGATAAAGAGGGTAGATATTTGGCAATAAAGGGATTATTATATGGGAGTTTAGTGACAATTATAAATATATATACACCTAATAAAACTAATATTGATTTTTTCAAAAATGTTTTTAATAGAATATTGGATTTTGCTCAAGGAATGTTAATTTTAGGAGGAGATTTAAACTTCCCTTTTGATCCGAAGTTAGACTCATCTACATCGAAATCTACAGTCTCTCAAAAAACACTGAAAGCTATCTGGTCTATTTTTGCTAAAAAACATGTATAGGACTCATGGAGATACCTTAACCCCAATAAAAGAGACTACTCTTTTTTTTTTTCTCATATTCAAGTAAAACATATTCAAACCTTGATTTATATATTTCTTGATCAGAAGTTACAGTTTATTAATAGGGCATATATTAGTCATACTTCATGGTCAGATCACTTGGCAATGATAATCTCTTTAAATTGGCCAACTAAACCAAATACCCCCTTCTTGTGGAGATTATAAATTCTTTAACTTTGGACCTATCTAGACTAGATCATCTACATAAACTTTATCCTAAGGATGATAATATATTAAAACAATTGACAGACACTAGGCAGTTATTACAAAACCAGTTAAACCAACATGCTTGCCAATCAGCTTTCTATTTAAAAAGGACATTTTTTAATGAAGATAATAAATCAGGAAAATTATTAGCAAGGGCCCTTAAAAAGAAAAACTAAAGAAGGGAAAACTGTTAAGACTATAAAGGAGATAGGACAAATGTTTAGTAATTATTATTCAGAATTGTATAATTTACAAGATACATTTTCTTCGGAAAGGAATATATCCAAAAGAAAGGTCTACCATCTCTTTCTATAGATATGAAAAATATATTAGATCAACCAATAACAACTAAAGAACTAATATATACTATCGAAAACTTAACAGTGGGGAAAAGCCCTGGCCCAGATGGCTTAACTGCAAAATATTATAAAACCTTTCAGAAAATACTTATCCCCCATTTATTAACTGTTTTTTTTAACAAATAGATCTAGGTAACCCCTTTCCAACAAGTATGTTAGAAGCTAGAATAGCTGTTATTCCAAAATTGGGGAAATCAATGAAGTCCCCAAGTGACTACAGACCTATTTCTCTACTAAACCTAGACATAAAAATATACGGGAAAATATTTTTGCCCTATCTTATCCATCTTAATCAAGTGGGTTTTATTCCAGGAAGAGAAGCACGGAACAACACTAATAAAGTTATACAGATTTTAGAATTTGTGAAGAACGAAGGTATCCCAGCTGTTATTTTAGCGATGGATTGGAAAAAGCTTTCAATCGACTTAATTGGCAATTTCTACGCCTTACTCTATATCAATTTGGTTTTAGTAAATTATTTGTAGAACTAATTTTTTCTTTATATAAAGCCCCCTATGCAACTGTTAAATTTAACAATTCTCTATCAGTACCGTTTAATATAAGTAATGGCATACCGCAATGGTGTCCATTATCACCTATATTATTTGCATTAGCAATCAAAGTTATGGCATCCAAAATTAAGCAAAACGATAAAATCCATGGCATCAATATAGGTGATATTAACTTTAAAATTTCATTATATGCAGATGATGTCCTCTTCACACTTTCTGATCCAGCTCAATCTATTCCTGTAGTTTTATCTACACTTAAAGCTTATGGCAAATAGTCCAATTTTTCTATAAATCATTCGAAATCAGAACTTTTGAGTTGCGGACTAGATAAAGCTAATCTTCAGTTAATTACCCAAAATACTAATTTAAAAATAACTTCAAATACCATAACATATTTTGGAATTACCTGTCAGGGTTTTTTCTTCTGTTTTGTTTGCCATGTGCTGCTGGCAGCCATTTTACTCACATCTCTTGCTGACTCTGGTGCATACTGTGTGATGCTGCTCATTTCCTGCACTTCCTTTTATGGCCAGACTGGTGTACATCATCCGTGTGAGACAGGATGCAGTCTCAGAATTGTGATGTCATCACTTATTATTTAATGGGCCTCTGTTCAGTATGCTTTGCTCTTGCATTGTCTCAGACCTATTTGTGAGAGCTCCTGTGTTTACCTGGCTGTCTGACGTCCCTCCTTGTTCCTGATCCCTGGCTTGTTCCTGACTCTGCTGTTCTCATTGTTCCTGATTATGGCTCGTCTGACTACTCGCTTTGGCTCCTGACTCAGCTCGTCGGACTATTCGCTTTGGCTCCTGACTCGGCTCATCTGACTACCAGCTCTGGTTTTGATTCCTGGCTTGTTATTTGACTTGTGGACTTTTTATTATTTTTTGCTATTTATAAAGGTGTGATTATTTTTGCACTTCTCGTCTCAGTCTGATTCCTGGCATCCTGACATTACCATAACAAATAATCAAAACGATCTAGTTAAACTAAATTACGATAAATTGTTCCAAGAAACTCAGATGGAAATAAACAAATGGAAAAATAGACCTCTCTCTTGGCTAGGTAGAATCCAAGCAGTAAAAATGACTATTCTACCGAGACTACTATACTTATTTCAGACACTGCCAATTCCTCTACCTACCTCTTATATTATTAAGTTTCAATCTCTGCTAAATAAATATATATGGTATGGAACTGCCCCAAGAGTATCTAAAATAACTCTTTACCTTCCTAAGGATAAAGGGGGGCTGGAGGTACCCTGTTTACTGAAATACAGGAGGGCATCAATACTACAAAGAATAGTTGATTGGTGCAAGAACATAAAACAGAAAGAGTGGGTACAATTAGAGCATAATTTAATACAAGTTAGACAATTAGGAGGCCACTGCTGGTTACCAATCAAATTATGGCCTAAAATAATGCAAGAATACCCTATTTTAAAAGAACTACTATGATCATGGAAAACCATTCTTAAATTTAAAAATCCAATTTCAACAATTCCATCCTCACTTACACCAATTATATTAGATGAATCTTTATCATTTAGTGAATATAAAGGAGAAATCAATATACGAACATTGGAGGGCTCATTACCATTTTATATATTCATGAATGGAAACACTTTAAAGTCAAAATTAGAATGAACTAATATCGGGGTGAAGATATTTAACCCTTGGCAAGGATATTTTCTGCTTAAATCTTTTCTTACTACACATCCAAAGAAACAAGATTTAACTAGACAAATGTCCCCTTTTGTACTACTTTGTTCAGGAAAACTACCAACAAAAGGCACACAATCACTTATATACAAAATAATGACAGTTACAACTTCTGAGTTACCATCATACACTAAAGCATAGTCACGAGAACTTATAATACCTCCTACAAGGAAAGAATGGAATATAATTTTTCAACGTCATGTCAAAGCTTCAATATCAGCTAGTATACAAGAAACAAATTATACATTATTGATGAGGTGGTATTTAACCCTGAATAGGGTTAAAGCAATATTCCCTAACTCCTCGGAACTATGTTGGAGAGAATGTGGAGAGATAGGTACGTTGTTACACATATGGTGGCTATGCCCAATAATATCTAATTATTGGTCTTTAATAAAAACAGAGATAAATAGATTATTATCAATACAACTACCTTTAGAACCGACAACAATTTTACTGTATAAACTAACACTAAAATTATCAATAGAATATGATAAAGCATTGTATATCCTTTTGAATAATGCCAAACAGATAATACCAAGACTTTGGAAACAGAAAAGAGCTCCGGCAATAACAGAATGGCAATTACAAATACAATACTCAATATCAATGGAAAAGCTACATTATCAGATGGACGGATCAGATGGATTTATATTATAACATAGTGAATGCTTTACAAATAAAAGTATAGGACCACATCTACAGTATTATATCAAAATGAGCATAGAGTAAATATGGAATGTGAAAGAGATTAATTAAAATGTTATATTGCTGAAGATGCTATATTATATTATATTAGTTCAATCTTCTCTACAATTAAAAATATTCAGAGTTATTTTTCGTTGGGCTTTATATATACACTTTAAATTGTTAATTAATATGCATTGTTGTTGTTAAGGAAAAACTACCAGATGACGGCAACGGATTTCATGGAAATTTACAAGGTTTTTTTTCTTTTTCCTTTTGGGGAATATCAAGTACTTTAATAATTTAAACATAAGGAAAGATACCTGGTGGATACCAGAGTTAAATTTGATTCATTATGTTTTGTGATGTTTATCTATATTATCTGTATGTTAAAGTGTTGAATAAAGACTTTTAAATAAAAAATAAATAAATAAAAAAAAAGATTATCCTGGCGAGGCTGGATCCTTTCTAGACTGAGCAGCTGGGAACTACAAGTCCCAGAATGCTGCACAGCCAGAAAGATAGAAGTTTTTGCTGAAGCTCAATGTCGTCAATAAATAAAGCTGAAGCTGCTGGAGACCCAACAGTGCCGCATTGAGGAAATGGAGGGGCAGCTGGATTGGGAGACTGTGGAGAACTGGAAATGTGAGACTACTAGTAGTCTGGTGACTGCAAGGAATACTGACATCACCACCTGGGATATAGTTTCAGGAGTCTGACATGCCTGTGTGCAGCCATCATTTCAAATGCTGAACAAGATTGTAAAACGTCTGTGTAAATCTAATCAACTTCCTTGAATTACAACAATCTTTTTCTGTAGAGATTATTCTTTAAATATCATCCAATGCCTGTTATACTATAATTGTGTGAAAGCCCCCAAAATCTTTGTGAACCAGCCGTCTAGTGCATTGTACACATCTGGATCATGCCATAGACCACAACTTTTGTCTCAGGCTGCTAGAATATATCCTGTCCTACCCCTCACTCTGCTACAGCTTGATAATTGGCTGATGTAGTTTAAAGGGATATAAAACCCAGACAGAGCATGCAGTTTTAAACAACTTTCTAATATACTTTTATGGTCACTTTTCTTCATTCTCTTGGTATCTTTGTTGATAAGTAGGGACATAAGCTCAGGAGCATGCACATACCTGGAGCACTATATAGGAGCAGTTTTGCAAGAATGTTATCTAATTGCAAGAGCACTAGATGACAGCGCTATTTCCTGCCATTTTTTTTAAATTGCATGCTCTGTCTGAGCCACAAATGAATTGTTTTGGGTTCCATATGCCTTTATGGAGTGTGTAGGGTGAAGACACAACTTTATTTATAAGAATATTTCTGATTAGAAATAATGTACGGTAAAAGTTGGGAAGCATTCAATTAAGTTTATAATTTACAGATGGGGGAACTACTTTCAGAACACCAGGGTGCTGTCTGCTTTATGGTTCATAATGCAGAAGTTTGAATACAATGACATGTCTACTCCTACGCTGCCGTAGCACCATCATACGCTTTACATTACTGTATCCTGCTGTCTTGTGATCTGACTTTTCATCTGACCTTTACAAGTCAGTGCCACAGCCTATATGCTGCTCTAAGCAAGTCTGTATATTGGAATTAATAGCAGGAAAATGGAGAAATCATCCTGAGTTATGATTAATTGCTAATATAAGGATCTTAAAATAGTTAAGCAAACCTGTGTAAAAAAATATATTGTGCTAACTTTACTGAACATGAATTGTATGTATGAGTGCCTATGTTGTATATAAAATAAAGATACACACAGATGCGGTACTTTCTTGCTGATATATGCTATACATAAATAAATTTATTTTAATATCCCTTTAAAGGAATAATTCAGCTAAAACTGTAGTGCTTTTTTAGTGTGAATAGACACATTTTTGCAGTACACATGTATTGGATAAAATGCTTCTTCTAAAAGCAATTGCTATTTTCAGAGGGAGCTTTTAATGTGCACGTGAAGGATATCTTGATATGTTTCATGCACTAGCACTTTAAGCATATTGTCTGCTCAGGGAGCCGTCAGTTGCTTGTAGCATAACTTGATTCATTGTTGACACAAAACAAGACATCACTGGCTCTGAGCAGACAAACTGTTTAACCTTTTAAAGCCGTTATGCCGTTCTATTCTGTCATAATTACACTGGGCTTTAAAGCCTTAAGACGGAATAGAGCGTCATAGCTAACGGCTGTCCTGAAGCCTTCTGTGCTTTCAGGATTTGATCGCTGTCTGGAGGGCGTTCCTAGGGTTGTAGGGACGCCCCCAGACGTGATCCAATAATTGAAATCTCGCGATCGTGCACAGTTGTTCCGATGTAGGCACTTTAGCCCTGACACGAAAGGGTTAAAATGCTGGTGCACGCAGCATATCTAGATATGCTGCACATGCACAAAGCTCTAATTGAGAGCAGTAATAGCTTGAAGAAGACACATTTTTTTTCTAATACGTATATATTGCATAAATGCTTCTATTCAAAACTGAAATGCATTCAGGCGCTTTTCAGTTATGTCTGGAATTTCCCTTTAAACATTATTTGTACTGTGGAAAGACATTGCTCTTTTCTAAGCTTCCTTTTGTAGTGTAGAAGCAGGGCTGTGGCAAAATCCTTGGAATAAATCAATATGGCACATGGATTTAGCTGAATTTTTCATTTCAGGCTAAGGATAAAACTAACCTTATTAGGGATGGCTTTCCCCATAAACTGGTCTGGTTGTGACATTTATGACAATGCAATTTGCACTCACAGATTAACCTGTTTTATTTTTCTAACGAAGATAAAAACTGTCATAAAACATGCAAGAGAGATTTAAGTATAGCTTTAAAATAATGCTAATCTGTGGCATTGCTTCAACTAAAACGTTTACCTGTTTTATGTATTTGTGTATGTAGATGTATAGTTGTGTATGCAATTGTGTATATATGTACATGCTTTTATATATATATATATATATATATATATATATATATATATATGTATGTGTGTATATACAGTGTGTGTGTGTGTGTATGTATATATATATATATATATATATATATAATCAAAGGAAAGAAGTTCAATAAACTGCACAAAATGGTGTAAAACTGTAAGCAAGATTCAGCGTGATATGTATCTCCTTCCTGTGATATGTGATAGTTCACTTGGTAGTGCAGTATCAAACAGCAATGATGCAAACAAACAAACAAACAAACAGAGGCGGACTCTATCCCCGGTGTTACTGACACTAGCGGTGCTTAGTGGGACCTCCTAGAGCAATCTATGCCCAATTACAGCGATATGCTGTGCCCACTCACCGCTCTCCTAGTGCCTCCAGCGTCTGGAAAAACCACCGTGATCTCCGAAATCCTTTGGCTCTCTGCTTGTTCGAATACGGCGTTCCGCCGTGGTGCCGGGAGGAGTGTCCTCTTACGTGACCTTGTCACGGCCAATCGACTTGATTGCTGTCGTAACCAGGCAACAGCATAGGTGAATCCAGCGTGTCAACAGGTGGTGCTAAATCTGCGAGCTTCTCCTCGCACTAGGGAATCCTGGTGCAAATTTAGACAACGGTAAAGAACTTGATCCCAGGCGAGGTATTTAAAAGCACAAAAAGTCTTTATTAGATTCCACTTGTGGTAAAAGCATAAGGAGGTACCAAAACACATAAAAAGAATATTCACACGAAAAGCATAGGCTAACATGTTTCGGCCTGATGCCGTAGTCGTAGCTGGAGTAATGCAAGCGTGTGAAGCATTTAAAGGGACATCTGTTCAATGATAGGTCAAATAGAAACCAATCATGAACCTTCATTTTAAGTGTGTGTGAATTCAGACAATTGACCCGTTAGTTGCCAAAAAGATACATAGAAAACTTTGCACATCGTTTTTGCGTAATTACAAAAATGCATACTTAAATTATAGACATTTTAGCCTGAAGGACAATTACATGAGTAATGTACATAAACTTTTAAACTTAAGATCTATGTGATACTTAGTAAATATGTATCAAGTAAATAAATCGAGTCAAAGGGAGCAATGCAAAAGAAGCAATACAATTGCTGATACATTTATATATGGTCAAACTGGGACAATTACGAGTCTATATAACATGATAAAATGAACAAATGAACAAAATTCTGCATATGGAATGGAATATCATAAGCATGGAAATAATAATAATAAATAAATTGTAAAGGCTCAATTCCGTGTAGAGCTAAAATAAAACTTTTCCCTTATTAAAATATCCAATGCATATGTTGATATCCACCCTCAATCTCTATATGCAGCGCAGTGTTAATACACACTGTTAAACCGGTATTCACAGTTAAATGAGTGGGGGTAAACTGGTAAATAAATGAAATGTCAATCAATACAAAACAACTCTCTTATTTTGGTTGGTATCAATAAACAATAATAATGAAAATATAAATGATAGATACTAGAATGGAAGGACGTAAGTGTAGATTACAGCATAATAATAATAGTCATATGTGACTGTACGTGTATACACTAGTGAAAATGATTATAACACATTTTAGTATTTATGTTTTAAAATTTGTAGTTGTATTTGGTATTGAATATTGACTGAATGTACATATGAATATGGGCTGATTGTACATTCAGTCAATATTCAATACCAAATACAACTACAAATTTTAAAACATAAATACTAAAATGTGTTATAATCATTTTCACTAGTGTATACACGTACAGTCACATATGACTATTATTATTATGCTGTAATCTACACTTACGTCCTTCCATTCTAGTATCTATCATTTATATTTTCATTATTATTGTTTATTGATACCAACCAAAATAAGAGAGTTGTTTTGTATTGATTGACATTTCATTTATTTACCAGTTTACCCCCACTCATTTAACTGTGAATACCGGTTTAACAGTGTGTATGAACACTGCGCTGCATATAGAGATTGAGGGTGGATATCAACATATGCATTGGATATTTTAATAAGGGAAAAGTTTTATTTTAGCTCTACACGGAATTGAGCCTTTACAATTTATTTATTATTATTATTTCCATGCTTATGATATTCCATTCCATATGTAGAATTTTGTTCATTTGTTCATTTTATCATGTTATATAGACTCGTAATTGTCCCAGTTTGACCATATATAAATGTATCAGCAATTGTATTGCTTCTTTTGCATTGCTCCCTTTGACTCGATTTATTTACTTGATACATATTTACTAAGTATCACATAGATCTTAAGTTTAAAAGTTTATGTACATTACTCATGTAATTGTCCTTCAGGCTAAAATGTCTATAATTTAAGTATGCATTTTTGTAATTACGCAAAAACGATGTGCAAAGTTTTCTATGTATCTTTTTGGCAACTAACGGGTCAATTGTCTGAATTCACACACACTTAAAATGAAGGTTCATGATTGGTTTCTATTTGACCTATCATTGAACAGATGTCCCTTTAAATGCTTCACACGCTTGCATTACTCCAGCTACGACTACGGCATCAGGCCGAAACATGTTAGCCTATGCTTTCGTGTGAATATTCTTTTTATGTGTTTTGGTACCTCCTTATGCTTTTACCACAAGTGGAATCTAATAAAGACTTTTTGTGCTTTTAAATACCTCGCCTGGGATCAAGTTCTTTACCGTTGTCTATATATATATATATATATATATATATATATATATAATGTGTAGAGAAAGTGGCACACACCATCCAGAGTAACTGCCTAGTGCACTGCTAGTTAGAGTGAATACAAAAGGTCCACAGTATACCAAACTTGGCTACGGATAGATGGTAATACTAAAATGAAGCAGGCAACACAGGATGCAATGCAAATAAGCCCTTTAATTCACAAGGTGCATAAACAAAAACAGGGCCTTAACCCATAACGTTTCGGTTCAGGATTAAACCTTTATCAAACGGAGCCCTTAATAGACATAACGTGTAACCCTAATATAGCCCACCTAATTACAAAAATGTGAAACATCTGACAAATAAAAAACAAACATCCCCCCATCGCAGGACGCCGTCTGCCTGGACACGCTGCAAACACTGACAGGGCAACCGCGCCAGCCGTTGACGTCATCGACAGCCGCCACAGAGGCAGCTATAGCGTCGTCATGGCAACGGTAAGCCACCGTTCACAAACAAGTCCAGCGTATCACAGCGGATCCGGGCGGGTGAACTAAAAGAAAAAGAACCCCATACATATTGGTGCTGCCTAACAACATGAAAACATGCTGAGAGGACACAATGATCTAAAAAGATAGAAAAAAATGTATAACAATATAGCAAGTGCTTACTACTGTTAGTAGGATAGAACAACTATGCATTGAACAATATTGCAAATTATTCTAAGTAAACCGAGAGTGCCAATCTATACATACAAGTATCAATGGTCACTGAACAGGTTACAATATATACAATGCAGACTAAATGTATATAATATATAAAGCATATCATCTTTTTGTGATGCTATATACAAGGCTTCAGTGCCCAAGATGTAGATAGAAACTTATACTCCGGTAGAGGAGGTTCCCGTAAGTGGCTGAATCATTTGTACCAACACCCAAAGTCTATCATCATGTTGAGGCCCCTTGGAGCAACTGTATCCAAATCATAAATCCATTTGGCTTCAAGCCATAATAGGGCCAATGCCCTATCACCCCCTCATCTCAACCGGGGGACATGATCAATGAGTATTGTTCTTAACATTGATACAGAGTGTCCAGCTTGCAAAAAATGTCTCGCGACCGACTTTTCTGAGCTGCCTTTATTGATGGCTTGGCGTATGGCTGATTTATGGTTCGCCAGCCATTCTCTAAAGGTGGTCACTGTTTTACCTATGTAATATAGGGAACACGGGCAAATGATGGCATACACTACAAACTTGGAGGTGCATGTCAACCTGTGTCTGATGGCATACTTCTTATTGGTATGTGGGTGGTGAAAGCTATTACAAGACACCATGTTGTTTCAGGTGACACAGTTGCCACACCTGTAGCATCCCTGTTTCGCCTTAGGCAGCCAAGATTTGCGTTCATAGCAGTGCACTGGATCATTGATCACCAGTAGATCTCATAGGTTTCTAGACCTTTTGTACACCATCCTGGGGGGAGATAAATCATAGAAGGGTAAGCTCATATCCTTAGCCACTATTTTCTAGTTATCTTTAATAGAGCCCGGAGTGTAGGTAGTCACAGAGGTAACAATAGGTGAAATGGAACAAACAAAATAGAGAGATCCTGACAGTGCCTGTTGCCACCAAGTCTTGCTGCAGGTCTTTTGCAGTCACTCAAGGGTTTTTCTTAACCTGCTTTCTCAAAAATGTAGTTGCAGCTGTTGATAGCTTCCTTTTTCTGCCCCGTCCAGGTAGTGTAACCAATGTTCCTTTAAAGGGACAGTCTACACCAGAATTTTTATTGTTTTAAAAGATAGATAATCCCTTTATTACCCATTCCCAATTTTTGCATAACCAACACAGTTATATTAAAATACTTTTAACCTCTGTGATTATCTTGTATCTAAGTTTCTGCAAACTGCCCCTTTATTTCAGTTCTTTTGACAGACTTGCAGTTTAGCCAATCAGTGCCTGCTCCCAGATAACTTCATGTGCATGAGCACAGTGTTATCTATATGAAATACATGAACTAACACCCTCTAGTGGTGAAAAATTGTTAAAATGCATTCTGAAAAGAGGTGGCCTTCAAGGTCTAAGAAATTAGCATATGAACCTCCTAGGTTAAGCTTTCAAACTAAGAATACCAAGAGAACAAAGCAAAATTGGTGATAAAAGTAAATTGTTTAAAATTACATGCTCTATCTGAATCATGAAAGTTTATTTTTGCCTAGACTGTCCCTTTAACTTTGAACTTGCGAACTATGCTGCTTCCAACGGTGTCTCTAGGAACTTTCTGTGTCTTGTTCCTTGTTTGTGAAGGGCAGTGATCTCTTCTCAACTTTTTGGACCATTCTTTTGACTTAGCCATATTTCTAATATACAGTCATAGTGACACTCAACAAACCCCTAGCCAGTCCAGGTATTTCATGTGTTCTAGCTCAAGCACACCTGGTGAAACTAATGAAGCCCTTGATTAGTTGCCTCAGGTGCACTTGAGACACCTGTTTTGCATATTTGTGCTCTTGTGAGGGATTCTATTCAGGGGGTTGAATAATTTGGAGACTGCAGAATTCATTAAAAGTTGTATTTTCAGTTGAATTTGGGGGAAACCACTTGAAGCATTCGTTGTGTTGAGCTATTTCAATGGCTTTTGTTTGATTTGTTCATTGCAAACAGCTTTTTATTTTTTTTAATGCAACATCCTTTAATTCATTAGACCATACAATTTTTGGCATCACTGACCCTATTGCAAAGGGTTAAACATATAGGCAAAGCGGAACACAGACAGTTATTACTGGGTCGTGCAATGCCATTTTTTTGCATTACAGTTTACCTTTCTAATCTTTTTAATTAATGTATTTTCTTTTCCTATGCTACAGTATATATATATATATATATATATATATATATATATATATATATATATATATATATATATATATATATATATATGTAGCCCTTCCTGTTGAACATTTGCACCTGTATACATTCTGCAGGAGAAGTTGCCTAGGCAACTATTAGACTGGTTGGTCATGTGATCAAGTGAAACTGAAAGAAGAGTGTAAGACACAGGAGGAAGCAGACATGTCAGAGCAGTGAAGGTGTGTGTGAGGCCTGGCTGTGTGAGAGCTGCAGACTTCATCTTGTAAAGTAACAGCATCCCTCTGCTGATTTAGTGTATGCTGCCAGCTGCAGTCTGTCCCTGTTAGAGAGCTGTGGAGAAGAATGCAGACAAAGTAAATGACTGGCAGACCTTGGAGTTTTCTTTCAGCCTGTGCAGAATCCTGTCAGTGGTAAGAAGTATCCTCTCTCCTTGTCATACTGACAGGGCATTCTGTCCATCACATAAACTTATAAACAGCTCTTCCTGTGGATTGCAGTTTCCTATGAGCTGCAACTGTTTAAATGCATGTGGATTACCTTAAAGGGCCCCAACATTTATGTGCACCAACTGGTACCCATCAGCCATTAGGGTGAAGCCTGAGGGTGGGTTCGCAGGTGGTTTGGGAGGGTGCTGGGCCTGGTTAGAGAGAGTCGGTGTGTTAGTTAGCCACTGTATTTCTTGCCTTATTTTTATTTACCATAATCCTTTAATACATGTTCATACTGTTTTACTGTTATTACTGTGTGTGTTGTAGTTATTTATTATGTTCCTGTCTGGGAAACCCATTCTTGCCCTGGATGCCCAGTCAGGTGGAGGCACTGCCACAGTCATGTACCCCAACTCCCAGGTAGCGGAGACTCAGGATCAGCCTGCAGAGCACATGGAGGTAGCTGGGGTAAAGACCCACAGGGGTAATTGTGGGCCTAGGCCAAACCCCGTTACATTTGGTGGTACTGCTGAGATAAATTGGGGTACACCCAGTAAGGATCCGTTAATTCCCCGGCCCACACTCCCATTTGTAACAGATTGGGCCCAGCAACAGAAGGTACCATTGCATCATGCAGTGATGATATGCCAGGTACCTCCCTATAGTGAGATAAAACATGTCACCAAGTGCGTAGAGATTATACTGGGAATAGAGATGGTTACCATCAGAGACATCCTGCATGATTCATACGGTCAAACTTACATGTTAGTATATTCCCATGCAGATTTGAGAGGCCGTCATAGGCCTACATGTCTATACCTTCTTGAAACAGCTCCTGAAGGATGTCGCTTAGTGTACGCTCTCCCTGATAAGGAGGAAGGGGTTACACTGCAGCAACCCTCCACTATAGGCCAAAGAGACTTTAATGTATCAAGTTATTCCCAGATTCTGTCCCCTTTGTCAGAGAAACCCCCCAGGAGATTACCGGTTACCCCTGTAGAGACTGGGGCCATCCCCAAACGAAATGTCTACTTTTCCAGTGTGCAAGGGACAACTGCCCCTAAGACCCCAGATCTAGTGGTTCCCTCATCTCCAACATCCCCAAAACCAGGCGATTCCCTATTGAGAACCACAAGTTCAGGAGAGAGTAACATATCTGAAATACTGCAAAAACTCTCAGAAGCCATAGTAACAGCTACCCATACCCACAGTTACCGTAAGCTGAAAGTGTTTTCTGGGAATCAACCTGTTCCTGCCGGGGAGGAGCCCTTTAAGGCCTGGAAGGATAATGCTGTACAATTTTTGGAAGAATGGTCTTGTACGGATAACATAAAAAAACAACGGATAATGGAGAGTCTTCGTTTCCCAGCTACAAATATGATAAGGCTGTTTAGGGGAGTGAATGAACAAGCTACCGCACAAGATTACCTGAAAGTTTTGCAGGATGCGTATGGAAAATCTGAGGACTCTGATGATCTATTAATCAAGTTCCTAGCCACTAAACAGAAGGAACATGAGAAAGCTTCAGACTATATCAATCGATTACAATTGTCACTGGGAAAACTGTTTCATAATGGAGCAGTCACTGCATCTGAGTTGGATGCTCGACTATCCAAACAAATTCAGAAGGGAGGCCTTAGCAATGATCCAGTCATGATCATGTTAAGAGTTAAGTTGGATGATCAAGTCTTGTCCTATTCCACACTGATCCGAAAAGCAAAAATACTGGAGAACCAAATGTCCCCATCTCCTCCACAAAAAGGAAATTCTTCTAAAGCTGCAGATAAAGAGGATATGGAACTGTTCGTCCTTAAAAAAAAGGTAGCTGAATTAGAATTATTGTCTAAGTCATCGCCAAGAAGAACAGATTATTCTCCTACCAGGAGGCAGCCCCGCAGGGAGACCACAGGAAGGTTATTCCCAGAGGAACAGTCCCCCCGAGGGAACTGTTTTAAGTGTGGAAAATCAGGGCATTTCAAGCGGGAGTGTCCCACTAATTCATCAGATACAGAAGTGGATGTGCTAGCTATTGAGCTGGAGGAGGCTCAAGCTACCAGTCCTTTCAGGAAAAGAGGAAAAAGAACCACACCCATATTATCTGTGGGGGCCAAGATCGGGCCCAAATCTCTGATACAGTTACAAATAGAAGATATTCATGCCTCGGCCTTGTTAGATACTGGATCCCAGGTCACCATCATTAATAGAGACTTCTATGACCATCATCTAAAACATATTCCCCTGGAGCCAGCAGGAGAGTTGCAGTTGTGGGGAGTGGGATCTCAGGCCCAGCCTGTAGAGGGATGTATAAGAGTGACAATAACAATCCCACAGTTAAACACAGGAATGATCTGCCCTATGGAATTGGAAGCTCTTGTATGCTCCATGAAGAAAACAATGTGCGCCCCAATAATTTTGGGTACCAACGCAAGAATGGTGCAGGACATGTTCAGGGCCTACCTAACTGAAGTGGGAGATGTATCTCTAACCAGACTGATGGAAGTCAGCCCTGTTCTAGGGAAAGAATGCCATCGACTAGCCCTACAAGCTAGACCAGGATCATGCCACTACTCGGGGAAAGAACCTTTATTTGTAAGGCCTGGAGAGACTAAGACTCTACGAGCCATAGCATCTATGCACCATGAAATATCAGGAGGAACCAGGCAATACCTCATTGAGTCCTTGCCTGAGGAGGATGCAAAAAAAGGGTGGACTCTCATACCTGAGGTGAAAGACTGGCGGAATCACTGGTGTAAAGATTTTCCCATAATGATAAGAAACTTAACACCCACAGAGATCAGAATTGATCGTCACCAGAAGATTGGTGTGATTCACTTGTTGGACCAAGTCTCTTCAGTAATGTCTGTAAAGGCAGAACAGGGAGGTGATCATGAAGGACCTATAGTTTTTGAACTGGAAGATTCTCCTCTACCACCAAAGTGGAGAGATAGCCTCCGATCCAAATTAGCTACTCGAGAGAAAGTTTTCTCCAGGAAAGAAATGGATGTGGGATGTGCAAAGAGTGCCACACATGCTATCAGACTTTCTGACCCAGCTCCTTTCAGAGAAAGATCAAGGAGAATACCCCCTCGAGATGTGGAAGATGTCCGGGATATACTCAAACAGATGGAAGAATCTGGCATTATTAAAGAGTCCAGAAGTCCATATGCCTCACCCATAGTGGTAGTTAGGAAAAAGAATGGCACAGTCCGGCTTTGCATAGACTATCGGACTTTAAACAAAAGGACTGTGCCAGATCAATATACTCTGCCACGGATAGAAGATCTGCTAGATGCCCTTTCTGGAAGCCAGTGGTTCAGCGTCCTGGACTTGAGGTCTGGGTATTATCAGGTACCCATGAAGAAGGAGGATCAGGAAAAGACAGCTTTCATCTGTCCCTTGGGATTCTACGAGTTTACCAGGATGCCCCAAGGGGTCACTGGAGCTCTTGCCACCTTTCAAAGGCTGATGGAGAAGACTGTGGGGGATATGAATCCCAAAGAGTGCCTAGTCTATCTTGATGACCTCATAGTGTTTGGAAGGACACCAGAAGAGCACGAACAGCGATTGCTGAAGGTGTTGGATCGACTCCAAGCAGAGGGTCTGAAATTATCAATAGACAAATGTCGATTTGCCCAGAACTCTGTTACATATGTAGGTCACATTGTTTCCGCACAAGGTGTGACAACTGACCCGACCAAAATTGAAGCGGTGATGAACTGGCCCAGGCCAGATAACATCAGTGAGCTGCGCTCATTTCTTGGATTCTGCGGTTACTACCGGAGGTTTGTGAAAGACTATTCAAAGATTGCTCGAGAGCTACACAACCTGTTAAAGACTACCTCAGCTATAGAGGGTGTTAAGGCGCCAAGTCCTAAAGACTCCTTCGGAAAGAAATGGACCTCAGGATGCGAAGAAGCCTTCTTAATCTTGAAGAAAAGACTCACAGAAGCTCCTGTATTGGCATATTCAGATCCCGAGAAACCATATGTGCTCCATGTTGATGCCAGTATGGAAGGCCTAGGGGCCGTATTGCATCAGAGCTACCCAGAAGGGTTAAGACCAGTGGCCTACATAAGTAGAAGTCTAACTGGTGCAGAGAAAAACTATCCGGTCCATAAGCTAGAATTCTTGGCGCTCAAGTGGGCAATTGTGGACAAGTTACATGACTATTTATATGGAGCAACATTCGAGGTAAGGACGGATAACAATCCGCTTACTTATATTCAAACAACAGCAAAGCTGGATGCCACAGGGCATAGGTGGCTGGCAGCATTGTCAAACTATAGTTTCAGCCTTAAATACAAGCCAGGCCCTAAGAATGTCAGTGCGGATGCTCTGTCCCGCAGACCTGGACTTCCTCCTCATGAAGAAAAGGAGGAATGGGAAGAAATCCCTGTGCCTGGGGTAGGAGCCCTGTGCCAAACATATGTAGTGGCTGAGAGGCAGGATGAGTTCTCTGAACTCAGAGGAATAGACTCCATATGTCACTCCCCAGAAGCCGTACCAGAGGTATTCTGTGCTCCAGCAATGCTCCAACAGTGGTCTCACATAACCAATGAAGACAAGAAGAAAGCCCAGTCACAGGACTGGTATATAGGTACAGTCCTCAAGGCAATGAGAGCCAAGAACCCTAAATTACTGAGCTCCCTTCCCATTGGACAAAGAGATTTGTACCGGAGAGAATGGAGTAAACTACATCTAGAAGATGGAATCCTTTATAGAGTTATAAAATACCATGACCACCCTGGTCGAAAGCAGCTAGTGTTACCTCATAGATATCGGGGAATGGTCCTGAGAGCTCTCCATGATCAACATGGGCATCTTGGGGTAGACAAGACCTATGGCCTGGTACAAGACCGGTTCTATTGGCCTCGCATGAGAGAACATGTTGAACATTATGTGAAGACCTGCAGAAGATGTATTCAGAGAAAGACTCTGCCTGTGAGAGCTGCCCCTATGGGCCACCTGAGAAGTACAGGACCCCTGGATCTTGTGTGCATGGACTATCTATGTATTGAGAATGATACTACCGGAATTGGGAATGTTCTGGTAGTAACAGACCATTTCACCAGATACGCTCAGGCTTTTCCCACTAAAGACCAGAAGGCTGTGACCGTAGCCAAGGTCCTCTGGCAGAAATATTTTATGCACTACGGTCTGCCCAATCGAATACATTCTGATCAAGGTAGAGACTTTGAGAGTAAGCTGATCAAAGAACTGCTGGATATGTTGCAGGTTCACAAGTCCAGAACAACACCCTACCACCCTGAGGGTGATGCCCAGCCTGAGCGTTTTAATAGGACACTCCTAGACATGCTCGGGACTCTGAAACAAGTAGAGAAGCGGTCCTGGAGTAAGCATGTAGAAGCCATGGTCCACGCATATAATTGCACAAGGCATGAGTCTACAGGATTCTCACCCTATTTCCTAATGTTTGGAAGGGAAGCCAGACTACCGATAGATGTCCGGTTGGGGGTGTCCCCAGATGGTACAAAGTCAGACTCTCACTTCCAGTATGTGAGGACCCTCAGACAAAACCTTCACAGTGCCTACGAGTTGGCCACTCAAGCTGCGGCAAAAATGGAGGAACGCAACAAAAGAAGATACGATACCAAAGTGAAGCATCAGGAAGTCCAAGCGGGAGATAAGGTTCTCCTCCGGAATCTAGGGCTACCTGGGAAACACAAATTAGCAGACAGATGGAAGGATACCCTATTTGAAGTTGTGTCTAAGCTAAAGGGGCTGCCAGTGTATAATATAAAAGGCCCAGAAGGCCGGATCAAAGCTTGGCATAGGAACCATCTACTACCAATAGCCTATATCGATGAAGAGGAAGGGAGTAGTAGTGAATGGGAGAAAAGCACAACGGAGAGTCCTGAAAATGAGGCAGTAGAGACCCCAGAAGCTCTTAGTGCTGATGATCAATGGTGGTCTCCTCCTGCTGAGGAAACACAGCACTTTCCTTCCTCTCCTCCCTTAGCCTCCTCTACATTGAATCCCAACAGCCCCAACTTTGTGCCTGGGACCCCAAAAGGAGACTCTTGTATCATGGGAAAGCCAGGGTCTCAAGCATCTGGTGACCTCCCCACCCAAGTGGCCAGAGCTGAAGATTCCCAGGAACATTCTGGACTTCCTCAGAGAGAACAGAGACTGGGTACTAGAATACGACAGCCTCCCAGGGTTCTTACTTACGATCAAGTCGGAGAACCCAGTTATGTACATATGCCCCAGGTACAATCTAAAATGGTTGATTTACTGTATGCGGTTGCGGACATTATGAATGTTGGAACCTCTCTGTACTAGAATAAACTGTAAGATAGTTAACATTTGTTTATAGGACTGTTAGTGCATTTATTATTATTTATATGTTTTGTTTTTTCAATTTACCTCTTGGTGGAACCTTGCCAGTGGAAGGCAAGGATTTTACAAGGGGGAGAATGTAGCCCTTCCTGTTGAACATTTGCACCTGTATACATTCTGCAGGAGAAGTTGCCTAGGCAACTATTAGACTGGTTGGTCATGTGATCAAGTGAAACTGAAAGAAGAGTGTAAGACACAGGAGGAAGCAGACATGTCAGAGCAGTGAAGGTGTGTGTGAGGCCTGGCTGTGTGAGAGCTGCAGACTTCATCTTGTAAAGTAACAGCATCCCTCTGCTGATTTAGTGTATGCTGCCAGCTGCAGTCTGTCCCTGTTAGAGAGCTGTGGAGAAGAATGCAGACAAAGTAAATGACTGGCAGACCTTGGAGTTTTCTTTCAGCCTGTGCAGAATCCTGTCAGTGGTAAGAAGTATCCTCTCTCCTTGTCATACTGACAGGGCATTCTGTCCATCACATAAACTTATAAACAGCTCTTCCTGTGGATTGCAGTTTCCTATGAGCTGCAACTGTTTAAATGCATGTGGATTACCTTAAAGGGCCCCAACATTTATGTGCACCAACTGGTACCCATCAGCCATTAGGGTGAAGCCTGAGGGTGGGTTCGCAGGTGGTTTGGGAGGGTGCTGGGCCTGGTTAGAGAGAGTCGGTGTGTTAGTTAGCCACTGTATTTCTTGCCTTATTTTTATTTACCATAATCCTTTAATACATGTTCATACTGTTTTACTGTTATTACTGTGTGTGTTGTAGTTATTTATTATGTTCCTGTCTGGGAAACCCATTCTTGCCCTGGATGCCCAGTCAGGTGGAGGCACTGCCACAGTCATGTACCCCAACTCCCAGGTAGCGGAGACTCAGGATCAGCCTGCAGAGCACATGGAGGTAGCTGGGGTAAAGACCCACAGGGGTAATTGTGGGCCTAGGCCAAACCCCGTTACATATATATATGTGTGTGTGTCAATGTATCCTGTAGCGTGCAAGGGCGCGCAGTGTTCTGGGTAGGCCTGCACACTGATAAACACAGGCCACGCATGACAGGACAGTGAGGAAGTCAGAGCGCATAGAGCGCTGAATGACACGCAGTGCGGAAAGTTTTGGCGGCTGCAGCCGATGCTGCTGCAATGATGATCATCATGATGTTTCCTGAGGTGACAGCTTGTGAACATAGCTTGTGAAAATATATTTCTCTTGTTAAGTGTATCCAGTCCACGGATCATCCATTACTTATGGGATATTAACTCCTCCCCAACAGGAAGTGCAAGAGGATTCACCCAGCAGAGCTGCTATATAGCTCCTCCCCTAACTGCCATTACCAGTCATTCTCTTGCACCCAACGAATAGATAGGATGTGTGAGAGGACTGTGGTGATTATACTTAGTTTCATACCTTCAATCAAAAGTTTGTTATTTTATAATAGCACCGGAGTGTGTTATTCCTTCTCTGGTAGAATTTGAAGAAGAATCTACCTGAGTTTTTCTATGATTTTAGCCGGAGTAGTTAAGATCATATTGCTGTTTCTCGGCCATCTGAGGAGAGGTAAACTTCAGATCAGGGGACAGCGGGCAGATTAATCTGCAAAGAGGTATGTAGCAGCTTATTATTTTCTGACAATGGAATTGATGAGAAAATTCTGCCATACCGATATAATGTAAACTCAGCCTTAAATGCAGTAGCAGCAACTGGTATCAGGCTGTCATGTATGTATATTTTACACTTCAGTATTCTGGGGAATGGCACTTCACTGGAATTATACTGTATGCATAAAACTTTAGCCTAATTTGCAGGGACTAGCAACAGGCTTTTTAATAACACTCAATTTATTAATGTTAAACGTTTTTTGCTGGCATGTAAAATCGTTTAATTTTCTGAGGTACTGGGTGAAAAAATGTTTTGGGCACTATTTTTTTTTCCACTTGGCAGTCGTTTTATTTAATTTATGACAGTTTACTGATCTCTCTCACTGTTATGTGTGAGGGGGAGATTCAGTCAGAAGTTTATTGTCTTCCCTGCATGATCCGGTTCATCTCTACAGAACTCAGGGGTCTTCAAAACTTGTTTTGAGGGAGGTAATCACTCACAGCAGAGCTGTGAGATTGTAGTTGACTGTGATAAAAAAACGTTTATTTCTGTATTTTTTTTTTTTTTTTCTGCTATCAGGGTTAGTTATCCTTTGCTAATGGGAGCAATCCTTTGCTAAAATTGTGTTTTTTACAAAGATTTGATGCTATAACTTTTCAGTTTATTAATTTTCAACTGTCATAACTTTTTCTGTGCTTCTTATAGGCACAGTACATTTTCATATTATAGTAAATTACTTGAAAAGTATTTCCAAGTTGCTAGTTTATTTGCTAGTGTGTTAAACATGTCTGATTCAGAGGAAGATATCTGTGCTATATGTGCTAAAGCCAAAGTGGAGCCCAATAGAAATTTATGTACTAACTGTATTGATGCTACTTTAAATAAAAGTCAATCTGTACAAATTGAACATATTTCACCAAACAACGAGGGGAGAGTTATGCCGACTAACTCGCCTCACGTGTCAGTACCTGCATCTCCCGCTCAGGAGGTGCGTGATATTGTAGCGCCGAGTACATCTGGGCGGCCATTACAAATCACATTACAGGATATGGCTACTGTTATGACTGAAGTTTTGGCTAAATTACCAGAACTAAGAGGTAAGCGTGATCACTCTGGGGTGAGAACAGAGTGCGCTGATAATATTAGGGCCATGTCAGACACTGCGTCACAATTTGCAGAACATGAGGACGGAGAGCTTCATTCTGCGGGTGACGGTTCTGATCCAAACAAACTGGATTCAGATATTTCAAATTTTAAATTTAAGCTGGAAAACCTCCGTGTATTACTAGGGGAGGTGTTAGCGGCTCTGAATGATTGTAACACAGTTGCAATACCAGAGAAAATGTGTAGGTTGGATAAATATTTTGCGATACCGTCGAGTACTGACGTTTTTCCTATACCTAAGAGACTTACTGAAATTGTTACTAAGGAGTGGGATAGACCCGGTGTGCCGTTCTCACCCCCTCCGATATTTAGAAAGATGTTTCCAATAGACGCCACCACACGGGACTTATGGCAAACGGTCCCTAAGGTGGAGGGAGCAGTTTCTACTTTAGCTAAGCGTACCACTATCCCGGTGGAGGATAGCTGTGCCTTTTCAGATCCAATGGATAAAAAGTTAGAGGGTTACCTTAAGAAAATGTTTGTTCAACAAGGTTTTATATTGCAACCTCTTGCATGCATTGCGCCTGTCACGGCTGCAGCAGCATTTTGGTTTGAGTCTCTGGAAGAGACACTTGAATCAGCTCCATTAGATGAGATTACACACAAGCTTAAAGCCCTTAAGTTAGCTAACTCATTTATTTCAGATGCCGTAGTACATTTAACTAAACTTACGGCTAAGAATTCCGGATTCGCCATTCAGGCACGCAGAGCACTGTGGCTAAAATCCTGGTCAGCTGACGTTACTTCTAAATCTAAATTGCTTAATATACCTTTCAAAGGGCAGACCTTATTCGGGCCCGGGTTGAAAGAAATTATCGCTGACATTACAGGAGGTAAAGGCCATGCCCTGCCTCAAG
Organism: Bombina bombina; assembly: GCF_027579735.1. Classification (NCBI taxonomy): domain Eukaryota; kingdom Metazoa; phylum Chordata; class Amphibia; order Anura; family Bombinatoridae; genus Bombina; species Bombina bombina. The sequence continues at coordinate 100,559,509 of NC_069505.1, read as the reverse complement.
ACAGAGCCAAACCTAAGGCTTGACAGTCTAATTTTCGTTCCTTTCGTAATTTCAAAGCAGGGGCAGCATCAACTTCCTCTGCACTAAAACAGGAAGGAGCTGTTGCTCGCTACAGACAAGGCTGGAGACCTAACCAGTCCTGGAACAAGGGCAAGCAGGCCAGGAAACCTGCTGCTGCCCCTAAGACAGCATGAATCGAGGGCCCCCGATCCGGGAACGGATCTAGTGGGGGGCAGACTTTCTCTCTTCGCCCAGGCTTGGGCAAGAGATGTCCAGGATCCCTGGGCGTTAGAGATCATATCTCAGGGATACCTTCTAGACTTCAAATTCTCTCCCCCAAGAGGGAGATTTCATCTGTCAAGGTTGTCAACAAACCAAATAAAGAAAGAGGCGTTTCTACGCTGCGTACAAGATCTTTTATTAATGGGAGTGATCCATCCGGTTCCGCGGTCGGAACAAGGACAAGGGTTTTACTCAAATCTGTTTGTGGTTCCCAAAAAAGAGGGAACTTTCAGGCCAATCTTGGATTTAAAGATCCTAAACAAATTCCTAAGAGTTCCATCGTTCAAAATGGAAACTATTCGGACAATTTTACTCATGATCCAAAAGGGTCAGTACATGACCACAGTGGATTTAAAGGATGCTTACCTTCACATACCGATTCACAAAGATCATTACCGGTATCTAAGGTTTGCCTTTCTAGACAGGCATTACCAGTTTGTAGCTCTTCCATTCGGATTGGCTACGGCTCCGAGAATCTTCACAAAGGTTCTGGGTGCTCTTCTGGCGTTACTAAGACCGCGAGGAATTGCGGTAGCTCCGTACCTAGACGACATTCTGATACAAGCTTCAAGCTTTCAAACTGCCAAGTCTCATACAGAGTTAGTACTGGCATTTCTAAGGTCGCATGGATGGAAGGTGAACGAAAAGAAGAGTTCTCTCTTTCCACTCACAAGAGTTCCCTTCTTGGGGACTCTTATAGATTCTGTAGAAATGAAGATTTACCTGACAGAAGACAGGTTAACAAAGCTTCAAAATGCATGCCGTGTCCTTCATTCCATTCAACACCCGTCAGTAGCTCAATGCATGGAGGTGATCGGCTTAATGGTAGCAGCAATGGACATAGTACCCTTTGCACGCCTACATCTCAGACCGCTGCAATTGTGCATGCTAAGTCAGTGGAATGGGGATTACTCAGACTTGTCCCCTACTCTGAATCTGGATCAAGAGACCAGAATTTCTCTTCTATGGTGGCTTTCTCGGCCACATCTGTCCAGGGGGATGCCATTCAGCAGGCCGGACTGGACAATTGTAACAACAGACGCCAGCCTACTAGGTTGGGGCGCTGTCTGGAATTCTCTGAAGGCTCAGGGACAATGGAATCAGGAGGAGAGTCTCCTACCAATAAACATTCTGGAATTGAGAGCAGTTCTCAATGCCCTTCTGACTTGGCCCCAGTTAACAACTCGGGGGTTCATCAGGTTTCAGTCGGACAACATCACGACTGTAGCTTACATCAACCATCAGGGAGGGACAAGAAGCTCCCTAGCAATGATGGAAGTATCAAAGATAATTCGCTGGGCAGAGTCTCACTCTTGCCACCTGTCAGCAATCCACATCCCGGGAGTGGAGAACTGGGAGGCGGATTTCTTAAGTCGTCAGACTTTTCATCCGGGGGAGTGGGAACTTCATCCGGAGGTCTTTGCCCAAATACATCGACGTTGGGGCAAACCAGAGATAGATCTCATGGCGTCTCGACAGAACGCCAAGCTTCCTCGTTACGGGTCCAGATCCAGGGATCCGGGAGTGGTTCTGATAGATGCTTTGACAGCACCTTGGACCTTCGGGATGGCTTATGTGTTTCCACCCTTCCCGATGCTTCCTCGATTGATTGCCAGAATCAAACAGGAGAGAGCATCAGTGATTCTAATAGCGCCTGCATGGCCACGCAGGACTTGGTATGCAGATCTAGTGGACATGTCATCCTGTCCACCTTGGTCGCTACCTCTGAAACAGGACCTTCTGATCCAGGGTCCCTTCAAACATCAAAATCTAATTTCTCTGAAGCTGACTTTGAACGCTTGATTTTATCAAAACGTGGTTTTTCTGAGTCAGTTATTGATACCTTAATACAGGCTAGGAAGCCTGTTACCAGAAAGATTTACCATAAGATATGGCGCAAATACTTATATTGGTGCGAATCCAAGAGTTACTCATGGAGTAAGGTTAGGATTCTGAGGATATTGTCTTTTCTACAAGAAGGTTTAGAAAAGGGTTTATCCGCTAGTTCCTTAAAGGGACAGATTTCAGCTCTGTCCATTCTTTTACACAAACGTCTGTCAGAAGTTCTGGACGTTCAAGCTTTTTGTCAGGCTTTAGCTAGGATCAAGCCTGTGTTTAAAACTGTTGCTCCACCATGGAGTTTGAACTTAGTTCTTAATGTTTTACAGGGGGTTCCGTTTGAACCCCTTCATTCCATTGATATCAAGTTGTTATCTTGGAAAGTTCTGTTTTTAATGGCGATTTCCTCGGCTCGAAGAGTCTCTGAGTTATCTGCCTTACATTGTGATTCTCCTTATCTGATTTTTCATTCAGACAAGGTAGTTCTGCGTACTAAACCTGGGTTCCTACCTAAGGTGGTCACTAACAGGAATATCAATCAAGAGATTGTGGTTCCATCTTTGTGTCCTAATCCTTCTTCGAAAAAGGAACGTCTGCTACACAATCTAGATGTAGTCCGTGCCCTGAAATTTTATCTACAGGCAACTAAGGATTTTCGACAAACGTCTTCCCTGTTTGTCGTTTATTCTGGTCAGAGGAGAGGTCAAAAAGCTTCGGCTACCTCTCTCTCCTTTTGGCTTCGTAGCATAATACGGTTAGCCTATGAGACTGCTGGACAGCAGCCTCCTGAAAGAATTACAGCACATTCTACTAGAGCTGTGGCTTCCACTTGGGCCTTTAAGAATGAGGCTTCTGTTGAACAGATTTGCAAGGCTGCAACTTGGTCTTCTCTTCATACTTTTTCCAAATTTTACAAATTTGACACTTTTGCTTCTTCGGAGGCTGTTTTTTTGGGAGAAAGGTTCTTCAGGCAGTGGTTCCTTCCGTATAAAGAGCCTGCCTGTCCCTCCCGTCATCCGTGTACTTTAGCTTTGGTATTGGTATCCCATAAGTAATGGATGATCCGTGGACTGGATACACTTAACAAGAGAAAACATAATTTATGCTTACCTGATAAATTTATTTCTCTTGTAGTGTATCCAGTCCACGGCCCGCCCTGTCACTTTAAGGCAGGTAATTTTTCCATTAAACTACAGTCACCACTGCACCCTATGGTTTTCCTTTCTCTGCATGTTTTCGGTCGAATGACTGGTAATGGCAGTTAGGGGAGGAGCTATATAGCAGCTCTGCTGGGTGAATCCTCTTGCACTTCCTGTTGGGGAGGAGTTAATATCCCATAAGTAATGGATGATCCGTGGACTGGATACACTACAAGAGAAATAAATTTATCAGGTAAGCATAAATTATGTTTTATTTATATATTTATTATGATATATATACACTCACCAGACACTTTATTAGGAACACCTTGCTAGTACCAGGTTAAGACCCCCCTTTTGCCTTCAGAACTGCCTTAATTCTTCATGGCATAGATTCAACAAGGTGTTGGAAACATTCCTCAGAGATTTTGGTCCATATTGAAATGATAGCATCACACAGTTGCTGCAGTTTTGTCGGCTACACATCCATGACGCAAATCTCCCGTTCCACCACATACCAAAGGTGCTCTATTGGATTTAGATCTGTGCTCTATTGAATTTAGATCTGGTGACTGTGAAGGCCATTGGAGTACAGTGAACTCATTGTCATGTTCAAGAAACAAGTTTGAGATGATTTGAGCTTTGTGACATGGAACATTATCCTGCTGGAAGTAGCCATCAGAAGATGGGTACACTGTAGTTATAAAGTGATGGACATGGTCAGCAACAATACTCAGGTAGGCCGTGGTGTTTAAACGATGCTCAATGATACTAAGGGGCCCAATGTGTCCCAAGAAAATATCCCCCACACTATCACACCATCACGACCAGCCTGAACTGTTGATACAAGGCAGGATGGATCCATGCTTTCATGTTGTTTATGCCAAATTCTGACCCTACCATCTGAATGTCGCAGCTGAAATAGAGACTCATCAGACCAGACAACATTTTTCCAAACTTCTATTGTCCCATTTTGGTGAGCCTGTGCGAATTGTAGCCTTAGTTTCCTGTTCTCAGCTGACAGGAGTGGCACCCAGTGTGGTCTTCTGCTGCTATAGCCCATCTGCTTCAAGGTTCCATGTGTTGTACGTTCAGAGATGGTATTCTGCATACCTTGGTTGTAACGAGTGTTTGAGTTACTGTTGCCGTTCTATCATCTCAAACCACTCTGCCCATTCGCCTCTGACATCAGCAAGGCATTGTTGTCTACAAAACTGCCACTCACTGGATATTTTGTCTTTTTTTGGTCATTCTCTGTAAACCCTAGAGATGGTTGTGCGTGAAAATGCCAGTATATCAGCAGTTTTTTTAAATACTCAGACCAGCCCGTCTGGCACCAACAACCCTGCCACGTTCAAAGTTACTTAAATCCCCTTTCTTCCCCTTTCTGATGCTCAGTTGTAACTTCAGCAAGTTGTCTTCACCACTTTTAAATGCCTAAACACATTGAGTTGCCAAAATGTGATTGGCTGATTAGCAATTTGAGTTACCAAGCAATTGAAGAGGTGTACCTAATAAAGTGGCCGGTGAGTGTATATAGGCTGTGCATGTTGCAGGGTCAAAGGATGTGTACCCAGTCCAGTCTGAGAGTACAGTCCCCTTCCGTGTTTTTTTATTTTATTTATATGTTTAGTGTGATTACATAAGCCTGTGCACCCTTGACATGTTCCCAGTTTGTTTGATTGAGAGCTTGCATTGTTTGGCAGTATTAGGGACCCAGGTTTTGGGAGAGACCTTGCCGTAGTACCTGGGCTTGTCCCATTTGGCCAGATGCGGTAACTAACTCTTCCAATTTTGCTTTTAATCTTAGCTGAGTGCTTGCAAGTGAGTGCAAGACTTTCTCTGTGTGCTGTGTTAATTTGTTTTGTAATTTTCCCTATGGCCCTGGAACCCAGACTTGTCTGGGGTTAAGTGCCTGGGACACTGGGGACGGTGCAGTTACCTGTAAGTACTATTGAGTACCCAGGGCTGTGCATGTTACAGGGTCAAAGGATGTATACCCAGTCCAGTCTGAGAGTGCAGTCCCCTTCTATGTTTCTGTCAGATAATGCACCACTTCGCCCAAAAAATTGTTGCAATTCCAAATGTTTAGGCATTCTCATGTTTATTTCTTTTGTTTGTATTGGTATGACACAGAAAGGTTGAGAACAAAAGCTAAATCTTACACATTCCACGGAATACTCCAAAAATGGAGTGGACAAAATTATTGGCACCCATAATTTAATATTTGGTAGCACACTCCTTGGGAAAAAATAACTGAAATCAATCATTTCCTGTATCCATCAATTAGTTTCTACACCTCTCTACTGGAATTTGGGACCATTCTTCTTTCACCAAATGCGCAAGGTCTCTCAGTTAGGAAGGGTTCCTTTTCCCAACTGCTGTTTTGAGATCTCTCCACAGGTGCTCTATGGGATTGAGATCTGTACTCATTGAGGCCAGTTCAGTACTCTCCAGCGCTTTGTCTTAAACAATTTCTGGGTGCCTTTTGACGTGTGCTTTGGGTCATTGTCCTGCTGTAAGACCCATGACCTCTGACTGAGACCCAACTTTCTGATACTGGGCCCCAAATTGCACCACAGAATTCTTTGTAGTAGTAGTCTTCAGATTTCATAATGCCATGCACACAGTCAAGACATCCAGTGCCTGAAGCAGCAATGTATTCTTTTCTTTAAAAGCCTCATTTCTTTTTCTGAAAACAGTAGAATGATGGACTTTACCAAAAAGCTGTAATCTTGTTAAGTCTGTTCAGAGCACATTCTCCCAAAAGGATTTTGGCTTCCTCAGGTAAGTTTTGGCAAACTCCAATCTGGCTTTTTTATGTTTTTGTGCCAGCAATGGGGTCCTCCTGGGTCTCCTACCATAGCGGCCCTTTTTATTCAGATGACGACGTATAGTGCGAGCTGATACATTTGTACCCTGTGCCTGAAGCTCAGCTTGAATTGGTCTGGAAGTTGATTGTGGTTCTTTATCCATCATTCGAACAATCCTTTGTTGCAGTGTTTGATATATTTTTCTCTTTCGTCCACGTCGATTAGCTACAGTGTAAACCTCTTGACAATGTTGCGCACAGTGGACACAGGAACATTAAGATCTCTGTAGATGGACTTGTAACCTTGAGATTGTCCATGCTTTTCCACAATTTTTGTTCTCAAATCCTCAGACAATTCTTTGCTGCTTTTTCTCTTCTCCATGCTCAGTGTGGCACACAGAGACACACAACAGAAAGATTGAGTAAATTTTTCACCATTTTAACTGGTTGCCGGTGTGATTTCTATATTGTCAGCACCTGTTAATAAAGGTGACTTTAATTACAAATTACAGGAGCATCACAAAGTTGGAATGAAATTATTTCTTACAAAGTTAAGAAGGTGCCAATAAAACGCTGCGCCATATGGACCGGACCTATATGTCATCCAGAATGATCCCGCTGAGGCGGAATGCTGACTTCCCTCCGGGGATAGACACCTCTCCCTTTGCGTTATGGGAGGCGGTGGGCCTGCGCTCAGTGGGAGACTCCTTGGATCTGAATACAAAGAGCATTAAATCGTTTGCTGACCTACAGAACCAATTTCAAATACCTAAAACTCATTTCTATGCCTATTTACAGATGAGGCACTATGTCAATCAATTAATCACCATGGACCCACACTTTTGGGAATCCCATGCTCTCAACCCCTCCGTGGTCTCCTTTAGGTTAGGCAGATTTACAATCTCAGGTATATACAAATCATTAATTGGGAAGACCGAAACTAAAAGTTTAGAGACCCTAGTAAACATATGGAGTAAAGATGTAGATGAAGAAGATTTAACAACGATGATTCAGGGCAGCTTAGAAACAGTACGAAGGGCGACACTGTCTATGACGTTTAGAGAATCACAGGTCAGAATGTTGCATAGGGACTATCTGACGCCTCGCAGACTGACCAAGTGGCACACTGACATAGCAAATGAATGCAGCAAATGCAGATTGGGAGACCCCGACTTCCTTCACTATTTTTTTAAATGCCCCCGAGTGAGACAGTTCTGGGGCAGGGTGGTCTTCTGGATAAACAATACCTTAGCAGTCAGAACTGATATTGGAATCAAACAAATTTGCTTTCTCGACTGGGAAGAACTAAGGCCCAGGCTGAGGCCGCTACTCACTACAATAATTCTGGTGGCTAGGAAAGTCATTCTGAAAGTATGGACCCTGACAGAGGCTCCATCGTTTATAGTGTTCAAACGATGCATACACCATCAGCTAATGGTAGAACAGCTAGACACCAAAATAGACACGAACAGACGACTCAGACATTTTCTGAATAAATGGCGGGAATACATTAGCACGTTGAATATTGATCAGCAAAAGCAGATTCTGAAGCCATTTGCTCAAACTGAGCTTATGCTGACTGCTTCACTGAGAGGGGAGTGGGGATTTCTATACCAGTGAGAGGGCGGAGGGCGGTGGAGACCCCTTTTTTTTTTTTTTTTTCTTTTCATCCTCACCACGTATATTACACACAGACCTTGCAATAAAGCACAATGGCCATTGAGAAGCTGAAGACTAAGAAGTGACTAGTTTTTGCACTGTTTTGTTTTGTCTCATTATGTTTATTAAAAATTAAAATGAGGAGAAAAGAAGGGAAAGAAAAAGCTAAAGGCAATGTCATAGTGAGTTATCATTGACGACTGTAAATTATATTGGATCATTACTTTTATATTGTCTGAAATGTATCTTGTATGTCATGTTATCTATTCTCCTCAATAAAAATATATTTAAAAAAAAAGAAGAAGGTGCCAATAATTTTGACGAGTCAGATTTGGCTTTTTTTTTCTTTACTTTTTTTGTGTCATACCAATACAAACAAAAGAAATAAACATGAGAATGCCTAAACATTTGTAATTGCAACAATGTTCTGCTATTGCTGCAACTATGGGCAAAAATTATCAAAGTGAGAGTAAGAAAATTCTCACGATTGTCGTCGGTGGAAAAAAAAGCTCACAAAGGATATCACCATATTTGTGAAAGGTTATGCGCCAATAAAGTTGCAACGTTTCATATGTGTGAACAAATTGATTCATGATCAAACACAAGTCTTTAATATATGCGAACAAGTTGTCTGGAAATACCTAATTCTTGTATTAATAGGCATTTTAAAATGCCAGCAGTTCTCATACATTTATGAAAAGTGGTGCATATAATATTCATTGTTTTTAATCTCGCCAATTTGTAGGTTGTGAGGGAGTGAAAGAGTGAAAATGGAAAAATGTATTTTTCTTTCCGTAATGGCTGTATTTAGGGTTAGAAATCGCCCACAACAAGGTGCAAAACTTGACGAATAATAATTATTTAAATGACAAGGTAAATACAGATTTATAAAAAAAAAAAGTAAAATAATTTAAAGGGCAATTGAAATGTTTACTCAAAAGAAGAAATAGAACTACAATAAACGGGCAACTTTCCTTGAAAGAGAGCCACAGAAGGGGCAAAATATCTTTATTAATAATAACATTCTTACAAACAATCACGATTCATTTATTCTGTTATAATAGGATAAAAACAATAAAACCATTTGCCAGTGGGTAAAGTTAAGATAAAGTGAAAACTGTATTTTCGCACGAAAACTAGATCAGCCATTCGCTTGACATTGCAAAAAACATTTGCCCGAAAAATGTGTCTAGAATTTTGATTAATACTGGCGACATTTTTTTCTTCACACATTGCAAACTTTTGCAGAAATAATCACAACTTTTTCGGGGCTTAATAATTGTGGCCCTATGTATTCTCTTCAACAAAGGGTACTAAGAGATTTAAGCAAACTTGATAATACATGTATATTTGTAACCTGTTTAAAATTGTATACTAATTATGAACCCATAAAAGTTTAATTTTTACTTTTTATAGAATATTTTCTAAAATTAACCACCTTTAGCCTCACTTACCTTAGGTGTTCTCCTCCTCACTTGGCAGCAATTTTTTTTCTTCCTACAAACTGAAGGAGCACACTCTTGCTGTCTTCTGCCCAGCATCAAAATAAGCGAGTATTACTGCTTCTGATTGGCTATAGTAAAAAGTAAGTGAGGGTAAAAGGATGGTTGATTTTACAAAAAAATTCTTTAAATGAGCTTTTATGTTTTACAAATCATGAAAGGTGAGTATTTAAAGGGCCATAATATTCTAAAAATGTCATGCCCTAATACAGATTAGATTGTGTCATTTTAAGACTAGCGACCCTGCACTACTATGTGTTTAAATCCCCACAAGGGTTAAACACAGTAGAAGTACCACTGCTCAGCGCTAGTTACACTGCTGAGTCACGCAACTAGCGCTGCTTAATGGATCTCTGGGGGTTTCCATTCGGGACTATGGTGCTCTGCAGGCTCCAAGCAGTACTTCTGCTTTGTGGGGGTTAAACACAGTAGTGCAGGGTCGCTAGACGTAAAATGACATGCTCTATGTAATAAGTGTATCTAATATTTCAACTATTATAGCCCTTTAAACTTTTTATTCTGCAGTTTTAAAAGAACCCCTTTGTGTTTCTTTACTGATTTAATTATCTTTTATTACCTTTGGCACTTAGATGATATTATCCTTTTTCTCTATTTTTGAATTTCTTTCTTTTATTAGTATAAAAGTTTGAGACTAGCCCACAGTGACAGTGCAGGAACTGCTTTCATTTTATACATGTATCCCTCATTACATTAAGGTTGTGAACTAGTTTGTGCTGTGCTTCAAAATGTGATCATTTTTTTATACATTATGAATGTTGCTTGTACAGTATTTAGAGCCTCTTTATTGAAGTTTAATGTTTTTCCTTGTGTATATGTGTGTATATGTGTGTGTGTGTGTGTGTCTTTTATTTGGATATTTGGATATGCCACATCTTTCAATAAAAAAGTGGGGAAAAATAGTAATTTTAGACTTACAGGGAATTAAAAATTCATACTTTTCACAGCTGACATACATAATTCTTACAACTGTATAACAGGACTAGACAAGCCTTGAAAATAAATATGTAAAATAAATTCAATCCGGAAGGCACTCACCATTTTGAAATCAACACTTTAATTAAGTGGTAAACATTTTCAGGGTCTCCCCCGTCCTTAGATGGTGAGTTCCTTCCAGATTTTTTAAGTGCACCCCGGCAGCTGATTATACAAAGTGAGTACTGGATCTTATCTGCCTATATTGTGTGTGTATTTATTTATGTATATATATATATATATATATATATATATATATATATATATATATATATATATATATATATATATACAGTATCTCACAAAAGTGAGTATACCCCTCACATTTTTGTAAATATGTGACAACACTGAAGAAATGACACTTTGCTACAATGTAAAGTAGTGAGTGTACAGCCTGTATAACAGTGTACATTTGCTGTCCCCTCAAAATAACTCAACATTTAGCCATTCATATCTAAACTGTTGGCAACCAAAGTTAGTACACCCCTAAGTGGAAATTAGTCATTTTCCCTCCCTGACATCATGTGACTCGTTAGTGTTACATGGTCTCAGGTGTGAATGGGGAGCAGGTCTGTTAAATTTGGTGTTATCGCTCTCACACACACTCATACTGGTCACTGGAAGTTCAACATGGCACCTGATGGCAAAGAACTCTCTTAGGATCTGAAAAAAAAGAATTGTTGCTCTACATAAAGATGGCCTAGGCTATAAGAAGATTGCAGAGACCCTGAAACTGAGCTGCAGCACGGTGGGCAAGACCATACAGCTGTAATATCTTTATCTTAACTAATATGCAACAACAATGATCATTTATTATTTGGTAGAAGTTCACCACAAAAATTAGTAATGTGTCACAGTAGTTACCTTTAGTGAGGATTTCCCTAGTAACATGTGTGACTTAATATAGCCGTATGCAGAACCACTGGTATCAAATGTTAAAATATCAGCAGAAAGGTTAAGGCATGATAATGATCAGAAATAAGTTTAAGTCCTACCTCTGTTCCAATGAGGATGTGTGTAGCTCAGATCAGGAGGAAAGTACTCACAGAGAGATCTCCAATTGTAGCTGCAAGCAAAAGGAAGCGTTCCGAACTTTACCCGGCCAGCAGCTATCCGTCCGTAGCTGATGACGTAATTAGGCTGCTGTGAGGATCCGGCTGTCAGAGCAAGGTAACGAAATACCAAGAGGTGGAAGTAAGGTTCCGTGCAACTAACCTGGTTAGGAGTAAGTTTAGAGATAAGTTTAGCAAACTGTGAGAGAGATAATTCAAGAGAGTTCACAAGGTGAAGTGAAAACCACTTAGGCTGTCTGTGTTGAAGTTCCGGTGTAGGCTTCAATTAACCAGCAATGAGCTGCTGAGAGGAAGTCCTTTTTATAGGTAAGAAGGTGATCTCCTTAAAGGTACAGTAATCAAGGCAAAAGGTGAGTGTAATCCTTACATAGGCCCCCCATCAAGGAAACCACAGCAAGGTTTCACGGACGAGGTCTGTCAGGGTGCCGCCTATGGAAAAGCGAGACTAGACGAGGGGCCGAGAGATTAGAGGCAGGCTCCCAAGAGTCATCGTCATGCCCGTAACCCATCCAATGGACAAGATAATACAGTTGACCACGAAGACGACGGGAGTCAAGTATGCTATGAACCTGGAACTCCTCCGGGGAGCTCAACCCCAGCTTGGGAGGTAGCGAAACAGGAGTGGTAACATCTGAGTTACAGGGTTTGATCAACGAGACGTGGAAGGTGGGGTGTACCCTCAAAATTGGAGGAAGATCCAAAGTTACAGTAACTGGATTATGGATGGCCTTGATGGCATAAGGTCCAATAAAAGTACGTCCCAACTTCTTGCTGGGATAGTGCAATTTCAGATTCTTAGTTGACAACCAAACCCGTTGCCCGACAGTATAAGGTGGATTATTTCTATGACGTAAGTTGTAGTATCTGCTCTGGGAAGCTTGGGCTTCTCGAATATGAGTCCGCACAGAGGAAAAGATCCGCGAGATGTCGTTCACTGTGTCATTTACCTGAGGGCAAGGTGAATCAATCTTAGGCAGAAGATCACAACGAGGATGCAAACCATAGTTGATGAAGAAAGGACTAAATCCAGTGGACGCATTCACATGGTTGTTGTGAGCGAACTCAGCCAAAGGTAAGAAAGTTGCCCAGGTATCCTGTTCCTGAGAGCAATAACATCTCAAATACTGTTCCACCTCCTGGTTTATCCGCTCAGTCTGCCCATTCGATTGGGGATGAAACGAAGTCGTGAGGCATTGTTCTATATGCAGAGCATTGCAGAGGTGTTTCCAAAACCTGGATGTAAATTGCGTCCCACGGTCGCTAACCACAGATTTTGGTATCCCATGCAACCGAATGATTTCTTTTATGAAAAGTTCAGAAGTATGTTTGGAAGTAGGAAGAGCTGTGGTAGGGATAAAATGGGCCATTTTAGAAAAAAGGTCAGTGACAACAAATATGGTATTGAATCCGTTAGATCTTGGTAACTCTACAATAAAATCCATCGAGATTTTATCCCACGGTCTGTTGGGTACTGGAAGAGGTTGCAATAACCCAACAGGTCGTTGTTTCGAATGTTTTGAGGTTGCACAAACAATGCACTCTGTTAAGAATGTCAATACAGATTTTCTAATTCCTGGCCACCAGTACGAACGAAGGATAAGTTCAGTAGTCTTTGTTGTGCCCATATGACCGGCTAAAGGTGATTCGTGAACATTCTTCAAAATCCTTTGACGAAATGTAGTGGGTACATACAGTTTTCCGCTTTTGTAGTACAAGCCATCAGTGTGCATAGTAAGATTTTCTAAAGGCATGTTTCTGTCGGATCTCTGAGCTTCTTTCAACTGAGGTATGATGTCCACTAACATTCCTAGGAAACATTCTTGTGGAATTACAGTGGTGGGATTATTGTCAGGTATGAACTTTGAGTGTTGTCTTGAGAGGGCATCTGCCTTTCCATTCTTTTCTCCAGGCCTATAAGTGATGATGTAGTGGAACCTTGAGAAATAAAGGCTCCATCTGAGTTGTCTGGAAGAAAGAGTTTTATTGGATTGAAGATATTGCAAGTTTTTGTGGTCTGTAAAAATAATAATAGGGTGAACAGCACCCTCCAATAGATGCCTCCAATGATCAAATGAACTTTTAATTGCCAGCAACTCCTTCTCCCCGACAGGGTAGTTCAATTCAGCAGGTTGTAGTATTCTGGAGAAATAAGCAACTGGATGCAATGGATCCTTGAAGGAAGGTCGTTGGGAAAGAATCGCGCCTATTGCGTAATCAGAAGCGTCAACCTCTAACACGAACTGGTGGTTCATATCAGGGAAGCTTAGAATGGGTGCTGTTGAAAACCTTTGTTTTAAGTGATCGAAAGCATCCTGAGCTTGAGGGGTCCAAAGAAAAGGACTGTGGATTTTAGTGAGTTCTGTGAGGGGTTTAGATATAGCAGCAAACCCTGGAATGAACTTCCTATAAAAGTTTGAGAAGCCTAGGAAGCGTTGAACTTCCTTCCTTGAAGTAGGGTTCGGCCAATCCAGTACAGCTTGTACTTTTTTGTTATCCATTGAAATTCCCTGCACAGTAATATGGTACCCAAGGAAAGTGATGTCTTGAGTCTCAAAAATACATTTTTCAAGCTTAGCATATAGGCTATTCTTTCTTAATCTAGTTAGAACTTCTTTGACATGAATTCTATGCTGATCAAGGTCTTGTGAGTAAATTAAAATGTCATCCAGATAGACAACTATATACACGTCCAAAATGTCCCTGAAAAGATCATTGATAAAACACTGAAATGTTGCTGGGGCATTACAAAGGCCGAATGGCATTACAGTATACTCATAGAGACCGTATCTGGTCCTAAATTCTGTAAGCCATTCGTCCCCAGCTCTCATTCTGATAAGATTATAGGCGCCCCTGAGATCCAATTTGGTGAATATCGAGGCACCACGCAATCTTTCTATCAGCTCAGGAATTAAAGGGAGTGGTTATCTATTTTTTCTTGTGCGTTTATTTAATTCTCTATAGTCTATTATAGGTCTAAGAGAACCGTCCTTATTAGTGACGAAAAACATGCCCGCACCAGCTGGTGAGGTGCTGGGTCTTATAAAACCTTTCTTAAGGTTCTCGTCTATGTAATTCTTTAAATGTTCCAATTCAGGTTTGGACAGGGGATAAAGGTGTCCAAAAGGTATAGTAACCCCAGGAAGCAGATCTATGGGGCAATCGTAGGCCCTGTGGGGTGGTAAGGATTCTGCTTCTTTTTTGTCAAACACATCAGTGAACTCATGATATTGAGGGGGTAAAATACTGTCAGAATCAGAATCAGAAAAACAAATTGCATTACATTTTGTAAGGTCAACTTTCTGATGTTCTGGGAATGTGATGCTAAGGGTTGACCAATCTATGTGTGGTTTGTGTAGACTCAACCATTTAATGCCTAGGATAACTTTAAACATAGGAGAGGATATAACATCTAGCGTTATCTGTTCAGTATGATTTGTTTTGGTGTGTAACTGAAGGGGAATGGTTTGATGTGTGAGTGGACCACTTGGTAACAAATTACCATCAATAACCTTCACAGAGACTGGTATTTGTTTAGTGAGTAAAGGAATTTTATTTATTTTCACAAAATTCACGTCAATGAAGTTCCCACAGGAACCTGTGTCAATTATGGCTGTAGTCCTGATCTTGTAATGTTCCCACTGCAGAGAAATGGACAAAGTTAGATATGTAGTGGATGCAGTTTTGGAGAAAAAACTATTCATAGGAACAGCAATCTTACCTAATTTCTGTTTCGCCAGAAGGGGGCATTCTTTTACCTCATGCTTTGGAGATGCACAGTATAGGCAAAGATTTAGTGTCTTCCTTCTAGTTTTCTCCTGTGGGGATAAGGGACCTTTGATGAAACCTATTTCCATAGGTTGAGGGAGATCCTTTCCAGGAGAAGGAGATGTAACTGGTGTTCTTTTTGTGAGACCCATTCTTTCAGAACGTCTCTCCCTCAGACGTCTGTCAATGGAAATGGATACCGTATAGAGTTCCTCTAAAGTATCCGGAATCCCAATTCGTGATAGCTCATCTTTAAGTTCCTCACTTAATCCTAGGCGAAACTGATTCTTAAGTGAGATATCATTCCACATGGAGTCTGTGGCATAAATTTTAAACTGTGTTATATAGGTTTCTACGGCATGTTTCTGTTGCTTCAATACTCTGAGATTGTTTTCGGCAGAGATTTGCTTATAGGGATCATCATAGAGGGTGGACATTTCAGTAAAGAAAGCGTCCAATGATCCCAGAATAGAATCCTGTTTTTCAAAAAAGGAGTCTGCCCATGCCCTGGGTTCTCCCCTTAAATAGGATATCACAGTTAGAACTCTCGTTCTCTCAGAAGCATATGTCCTAGGTTTTAGTTCAAACAACAACATGCATGAATTTCTGAACTCTCTGAACTGAGAGCGATTTCCAGAAAATTTCTCTGGTGTGGATACAGCAGGTTCAGGGAGGTGCTCGTTTTGGTTTGATTTAGCAGAAAGGCTTTCTCTGAGACAGGCTTTCAAAGCCTGATTCTCAACCTGTAATTCATGAAACGAGTTTGCAAGCAACTCTACCCTGTCTGACAAAGTTTTCATATGTTCAGTCATGGTATTGAGATCCATTTTTGAAATTTGTTTAACAGGACTGGTTATAACCTTTTCAATTTTTTACCAAATCCTATTATTCCTTTATGGCTGGTTAATTATGTAATATCTTTATCTTAACTAATATGCAACAACAATGATCATTTATTATTTGGTAGAAGTTCACCACAAAAATTAGTAATGTGTCACAGTAGTTACCTTTAGTGAGGATTTCCCTAGTAACATGTGTGACTTAATATAGCCGTATGCAGAACCACTGGTATCAAATGTTAAAATATCAGCAGAAAGGTTAAGGCATGATAATGATCAGAAATAAGTTTAAGTCCTACCTCTGTTCCAATGAGGATGTGTGTAGCTCAGATCAGGAGGAAAGTACTCACAGAGAGATCTCCAATTGTAGCTGCAAGCAAAAGGAAGCGTTCCGAACTTTACCCGGCAAGCTGCGATGAGAGAGACACAGCCAGCAGCTATCCGTCCGTAGCTGATGACGTAATTAGGCTGCTGTGAGGATCCGGCTGTCAGAGCAAGGTAACGGAATACCAAGAGGTGGAAGTAAGGTTCCGTGCAACTAACCTGGTTAGGAGTAAGTTTAGAGATAAGTTTAGCAAACTGTGAGAGAGATAATTCAAGAGAGTTCACAAGGTGAAGTGAAAACCACTTAGGCTGTCTGTGTTGAAGTTCCGGTGTAGGCTTCAATTAACCAGCAATGAGCTGCTGAGAGGAAGTCCTTTTTATAGGTAAG
This sequence comes from Bombina bombina, assembly GCF_027579735.1. Classification (NCBI taxonomy): domain Eukaryota; kingdom Metazoa; phylum Chordata; class Amphibia; order Anura; family Bombinatoridae; genus Bombina; species Bombina bombina. Next base: position 100,542,894 of record NC_069505.1, on the reverse strand, counting down.
AAGGTGATCTCCTTAAAGGTACAGTAATCAAGGCAAAAGGTGAGTGTAATCCTTACAACAGCGGTTTCACAGGACAGGTTCTACTCAGAAAAGGCCAAAGAAGTTGAGTACACGTGCTCAGCGTCATATCCAGAGGTTGTCTTTGGGAAATAGATGTATGAAATAGATGTATAGATGTATGAGTGCTTCCAGCATTGCTGCAGAGGTTAAAGGGGTGGGGGGTCAGCCTGTCAGTGCTCAGATCATACGCCGCACACTGCATCAAATTGGTCTGCATGGCTGTTGTCCCAGAAGGAAGCCTCTTCTAAAGATGATGCACAAGAAAGCCCACAAACAGTTTGCTGAAGACAAGCGGACTAAGGACATGGATTACTGGACCATGTCATGTGGTCCGATGAGACCAAGATAAACTTATTTGGCTCAGATGGTGTCAAGCATGTGTGGCGGCAACCAGGTGAAGAGTTACAAGTGTGTCTTGCCTACAGTCAAGCATGGTGGTGGTAGTTTCATGGTCTGGGCCTTCATGACTGCTGCGGGCACTGGGGAGCTACAGTTCATTTAGGGAACCATGAATGCCAACAAATACTGTGAAACACTGAAGCAGAGCATGATCCCCTCCCTTCAGAGACTGGGCTGCAGGGCAGTATTCAAACATAACGACGCCAAACACACCTCCAAGACAACCACTTCCTTGCTAAAGAAGCTGAGGGTAAAGTTGATGGACTGGCCAAGCATATCTCCCGACCTAAACCCTATTGAGCATCTGTGGGGCATCCTCAAACGGAAGGTGGGGGAGCGCAAGGTGTCTAGCATCCACCAGCTACGTGATGTCGTCATGGAGGAGTGGAAGAGGACTCCAGTGGCAACCTGTGAAGCTCTGGCAAATGCCATGCCCAAGAGGGTTAAGACAGTGCTGGAAAATAATGATGGCACACAAAATATTGACACTTTGGGCCCAATTTGTACATTTCCACTTAGGGGTGTACTCACTTGTTGCCAGCGGTTTAGACATTAATGGCTGTGTGTTGAGTTATTTTGAGGGGACAGCAAATTTACACTGTTATACAGGCTGTACACTCACTACTTTATATTTGTAGCAAAGTGTCATTTCTTCAGTGTTGTCACATGAAAAGATATAAAAAAATATTTACAAAAACTTTTAATTGCAACTGAGGATTAGTCTGCAACTTTTTCCTATTTGATATTTTCTCTCTCTCTTCTCTTGGTATCCTTTGTTGAAAACCATATCTAGGTGGGCTAAGGAGCAGCAATGCACTAAAGAGAGCAAGCTGATGATGGTGTCTGCACATGTCTCTTGTCATTGGCTCACCAGATGTCTTAAGCTAGCTCTTAGTAGTGCACTTCTGCTCCTTCAGTAAAGGATACCAAGATAAATGAAGCAAATTTGATGAAAGTAAATTGGAAAGTTGCTTAAAAGGATATGCTCTATCTGAATGATGAAATCTCAAGTCCTTGGAACTGCCCTACACCTCAGGAGTTAAAGTGACTTTAAAACAGGACAGAGAGCAGCAATAAGATAATGCTCAGATGGATTTTACAGTTGTCTTACTGCACAATTGCTTGCATATATCAAACTATCGCCTAAATTTAGAGTTTTGTCGGTAAAGACCCGCGGTGCTAACGCTCCTTTTTTTCCAGCGCACCCTTAAGACAATGCTGGTATTTAGAGTTGTCTGAATGGCTGCGTTAGCCTCAGAAAAGGGAGCGTTGAGCATAATTTAGCTCCACTTCAACCCTCAATACCAGCGTTGCCTACGGTATCGGTAAGCTGGAAAAACGTGCTCGTGCACGATTTCCCCATAGGAAACAATGGGGCTGAGCTGGCTGAAAAAAAACCTAACACCTGCAAAAAAGCAGCGTTCAGCTCCTAACACAGCCCCATTGTTTCCTATGGGGAAACACTCTCTAAGTCTACACCTAACACCCGCTCCGGACATCGCCGCAACCTACATTATAGCTATGAACCCCTAATCTGCTGCCCCTAACATCGCAGACACCTATATTATATTTATTACCCCCTAATCTGCCCCCCCAACGTCGCCGCCACCTACCTACACTTATTAACCCCTAATCTGCCGACCGGACCTCGCCGCCACTATAATATATGTATTAACCCCTAAATCGCTGCACTCCCGCCTTGCAAACACTATAATTAATTGTATTAACCCCTAATCTGCCCACCCTAACATTGCTGCCACTTACCTACAATTATTAACCCCTAATCTGCTGCCCCCAACGTCGCCACTACTATAATAACGTTATTATTTGGGGGGGCTTTTTTATTTTATTAGGGGGCTTAGATTAGGTGTAATTAGTTTAAACTTCTTGTTATTTTTTTTAATTTTCTGTAATTTAGTGTTTGTTTGTTTTTGTATTATAGATTAGTTTATTTAATTGTATTTTAGTTTAGCTAATTGTAGGTAATTTATTTAATTAATTTATTGATAGTGTAGTGTTAGGTGTATTTGTAACTTAGGTTAGGATTTATTTTACAGGTAATTTTGTAATTATTTTAACTAGGTAGCTATTAAATAGTTATTAACTATTTAATAGCTATTGTACCTAGTTAAAATAAATACAAAGTTGCCTGTAAAATAAATATAAATCCTAAAATAGCTACAATGTAACTATTAGTTATATTGTAGCTATATTAGGGTTTATTTTATAGGTAAGTATTTAGTTTTAAATAGGAATAATGTATTTAATTATAGTAAATTTATTTAGATTAATTTAAATTATATTTAAGTTAGGGGGGGTGTTAGGGTTAGACTTAGGTTTAGGGGTTAATAACTTTAATATAGTAGCAGCGACGTTGGGGGCGGCAGATTAGGGGTTAATAATTCTAGGTAGGTGGCAGCGACGTTAGGGAGGGCAGATTAGGGGTTAATACAATTTATTATAGTGTTTGCAAGGCGGGAGTGTGGCGGTTTAGGGGTTAATACATTTATTATAGTGGCGGCGAGGTCCGGTCGGCAGATTAGGGGTTAATAAGTGTAGGTAGGTGGCAGTGACGTTGGGGGGGGCAGATTAGGGGGTAATAAATATAATATAGGTGTCGGCGATGTTAGGGCCAGCAGATTAGGGGTTAATAGCTATAATGTAGGTTGCGGCGGTGTCCGGAGCAGCAGATTAGGGGTTAAAAAAAAATTATTATAGGGTTTGCAATGTGGGGGTGCCTCGGTTTAGGGGTTCATAGGTAGTTTATGGGTGATAGTGTACTTTTTAGCACGGTAGTTAAGAGCTTTATGTTCCCGCGTTAGCCCATAAAGCACTTAACTACTGACTTTTTTTGACGGTAGGAGTCTTGTCGGTAGAGGCTCTACCGCTCACTTCTTCCAAGAATCGTTATACCAGCATTAGGCAAATCCCATAGAAAAGATAGGATACGCAATTGATGTAAGGGGATTTGCGGTAGCCTCGAGTCGCGGAAAGAAAGTGCGCGGTAGACCCTTTCCTGCCTGACTCTAAATTCCAGCGGGCATTAAAAAGCAGCGTTAGGACCCCTTAACGCTGCTTTTGATGGCTAACGCCAAACTCTAAATCTAGGCGTATGTGTGTAAACCCTTTGCTAGAGATAAAGTCTGTTTTGGGCCAACATTACATAACAGATCCAGGACATGGCGGGTGAGTTGATCAGGGGCCACGTAACTATATAAATACCAATCATTGTTCATGTTCAGCTCAGGATGTGCAGTGCATTGTTGTGCTAGAGCTGACTTAATGCCAGAGATGTAGCTGAAATAATCCTGCAACGGGCTCCTGCCGAGGTCTGTCCTCTGCAGCGGCTGCTGCCCTCCCAATAGACCACGCACAATTACAGGAACTCTCACCTAAATGGTTACACGAGTGGGAGTTCCTATATGAATCCACTTAGCCCATTACTCTAGGCTGAGTTATTGAGAGGTTAACCTTGTCCTTACCTGCTTTTCTGTATCCTGTGGTGTGGACAGCTAATACCTTGTTTCTGTGCCTAATGAGTTTCAAGCTGTTACTTACCTTGTTCATCTTCCTGCTGAATCTCCAGTACCAGTGGCCACTTATCTGTATCCCACTGTACCTACTGCACACACCTGGTATTCTGTGACAGCCTCACCAACAGTACCCACTGGGTATCCAATGCCTGTTGTGTCTCCTGTATCCTGCTGTACCAGTGGCAGCTTACTTATTACCTGGTATCCTGGCACCTACTTGGGTATTCTGTGCCTGTTGAGTCACCTGTGCTTACTGTACGAGTGGCAGCTTACCTGAATCTTGCTGTACCCACTGCACCTACATTGTATCCTGTGACAGCCTCACCAACAGTACCCACTGGGTATCCAATGCCTGTTGTGTCTCCTGTATCCTGCTGTACCAGTGGCAGCTTACTTATTACCTGGTATCCTGGCACCTACTTGGGTATTCTGTGCCTGTTGAGTCACCTGTGCTTACTGTACGAGTGGCAGCTTACCTGAATCTTGCTGTACCCACTGCACCTACATTGTATCCTGTGACAGCCTCACCAACAGTACCCACTGGGTATCCAATGCCTGTTGTGTCTCCTGTATCCTGCTGTACCAGTGGCAGCTTACTTATTACCTGGTATCCTGGCACCTACTTGGGTATTCTGTGCCTGTTGAGTCACCTGTGCTTACTGTACGAGTGGCAGCTTACCTGAATCTTGCTGTACCCACTGCACCTACATTGTATCCTGTGACAGCCTCACCAACAGTACCCACTGGGTATCCAATGCCTGTTGTGTCTCCTGTATCCTGCTGTACCAGTGGCAGCTTACTTATTACCTGGTATCCTGGCACCTACTTGGGTATTCTGTGCCTGTTGAGTCACCTGTGCTTACTGTACGAGTGGCAGCTTACCTGAATCTTGCTGTACCCACTGCACCTACATTGTATCCTGTGACAGCCTCACCAACAATACCCACTGGGTATCCGGAGACTGCTAAGTCTCCTGTGCTTGCCTGAATTCTGCTGTACCCGCTACAACTATTTGGTGCCCCCTGACAACCTACCAATAGTACCCGCTGGGTATCCTGGGACTGCTGTGTCTCCTGTATCTGCTGTACAAGTGGCAGCTTACCTGTATCCTGTTTTATCTATTGCATCTATCTGGTATCCTGTGCCATACCTACTGGACATTGCTTCTACCTTCCCCTTGGTACATAGTTGCTGGACTCATCTCACGGTATCTGACCATTGGCCTGTTCCTTGCCTCTGCTTTTGTTTAACCCTGATATTGACCAATCTTAGTTTTTGTTTGTCTTGCTTATTAAAGCAGTTTAACCCCTTAATGACCACAGCACTTTTCCATTTTCTGTCCGTTTTGGACCAAGGCTATTTTTACATTTTTGCGGTGTTTGTGTTTAGCTGTAATTTTCCTCTTACTCATTTACTGTACCCACACATATTATATACTCATTACTGTACCCACACATATTATATACTCATTACTGTACCCACACATATTATATACCGTTTTTCTCGCCATTAAATGGACTTTCTAAAGATACCAATATTTTCATCATATCTTATAATTTACTATTAAAAAAATTATAAAATATGTGGAAAAATTGAAAAAAACCCCACTTTTTCTAACTTTGACCCCCAAAATCTGTTACATATCTACAACCACCAAAAAACACCCATGCTAAATAGTTTCTAAATATTATCCTGAGTTTAGAAATACCCAATGTTTACATGTTCTTTGCTTTTTTTGCAAGTTATAGGGAAATAAATACAAGTAGCACTTTGCTATTTCCAAACCATTTTTTTGTCAAAATTAGCGCTAGTTACATTAGAACACTGATATCTTTCAGGAATCTCTGAATATCCATTGACATGTATATATATATATTTATTTAGTAGACATCCCAAAGTATTGATCTAGGCCCATTTTGGTATATTTCATGGCACCATTTCACCGCCAAATGCAATCAAATAAAAAAAAATCGTTCACTTTTTCACAAATTTTTTCACAAACTTTAGGTTTCTCACTGAAATTATTTACAAACAGCTTGTGCAATTATGGCACAAATGGTTGTAAATTCTTCTCTGGGATCCCCTTTGTTCAGAAATAGCATACTTATATGGCTTTGGTGTTGCTTTTTGGTAATTAGAATGCCACTAAATGCCACTGCGCACCACACATGTATTATGCCCAGCAGTGAAGTGGTTAATTAGGGAGCATGTAGGGAGCTTTTTGGGGTAATTTTAGCTTTAGTGTAGTGTAGTAGACAACCCCAAGTATTGATCTAGGCCCATTTTGGTATATTTCATGCCACCATTTCACCGCCAAATGCGATCAAATAAAAAAAAAACGTAAAATTTTTCAAAATTTTAGGTTTGTCACTGAAATCATTTACAAACAGCTTGTGCAGTTATGGCACAAATGGTTGTAAATGCTTCTCTGGGATCCCCTTTGTTCAGAAATAGCAGACATATATGGCTTTGGTGTTGCTTTTTGGTATTTTGAAGGCTGCTAAATGCTGCTGCGCATCACACGTGTATTATGGCTAGCAGTGAAGGGGTTAATTAGGTAGCTTGTAGGGAGCTTGCAGGGTTAATATTAGATTTAGTGTAGAGATCAGCCTCCCACCTGAAACATCAGACCCCCTGATCCCTCCCAAACAGCTCTCTTCCCTCCCCCACCCCACTATTGTCCCCGCCATCTTAAGTACTGGCAGAAAGTCTGCCAGTACTAAAATAAAAGCTATATTTGTATTTTTTTGGTGTTTTTTTTTAAAGCATATTTACATATGCTGTTGTGTACTATCCCCCCTTAGCCCCCAACCTCACTGATCCCCCCCCAAACAGCTCTATAACCCTCCCACTCTAACTTAATGGGCGCCATCTTGGGTACTGGCAGTTGTCTGCCAGTACCCAGTTTAGAAGAAAAAATGTTTTTGTTTTAAATTTTTTAGACTTTTCTGTAGTGTAGCTTCCCCCCCACACAAAAACCAACCCCCCACCCCTCCACGATCTCTTTTTGTGTTTATTTTTTTTTGTGCTTAGGCCACTTTTAACATTTTACTTTTTATTCATTTTCCGTAGTGTAGCGGTTCCCACCCGCTCCTGCCCCGTGCACGCACGCGCGCGCGTCCGTGCGCGCCCCCGACGGTCCCGCCCCCGACGGTCCCGCCCCCGATCCCGCCCCCCTCGACGTCACACGGCTCACCGATGGCCGCCCACCCGCCTCCCAAGTCGGCTCCCACCCACCAACGATACCGGCCATCGATGTCCGGTGCAGAGAGGGCCACAGAGTGGCTCTCTCTGCATCGGATGGCCATGTAAGGTTATTGCAGGATGCCTCCATATCGAGGCATCACTGCAATAACCGGAAAGCAGCTGGAAGCGAGCAGGATCGCTTCCAGCTGCTTTCCACACCGAGGTCGTACAGGGTACGTCCTCAGGCGTTAACTGCCTTTTTTTTGAGGACGTACCCTGCACGTCCTCGGTCATTAAGGGGTTAAAAGACCTTTGTTTCTCTGTAGATCCCATAGGAGCCTACGGAAGCGCACTCTCGTGAGCACAAATCTTCCCTGCAATGCGTGCGCTGCTATTACTAAGTGGAGCGCAAATATCGCTTTCACATAAGCGATATTTTGTGCTCCACTTGTAATCTAGCCCAAAAATGTTTAATTGTGCGTAATAAAAACTTTTTCATGCATTATTTTGGTTGCTTGTCCTGTAATTTAACACTGAAATTAGTTTATTTTTTTCCCACTGGCCCATAGAGGTTTCAGTGCTCATGTAGAATCTCATTTTACTGGTTGCAATAGACATAATAAGGTAAATACAAAATAAGTTATTTAAGGGTTTTATTTCCTCGCTGCAAAACATTTCATATTTTGCTTATGTATGACGATTTTAAATGTCTTTAAAACAGTTTTTTTTTTGTAAAGAGAGATTTTGTTATTGAGAGCTTATAGGGAGATTGTACTAAAAAAATGTCTGTCATGCATATGGAAGAGTAGTATCTGAACATAAATAAAATATTTTTTCCTGAAAAGTTGTTTTAATTCAAACTAATACTTTATACCTTCCTCCCTGGCTGATAAGGACAACCCTGCTTACTGGTGGAGAGGGACGCACCTCTACAAGTATGACAGGAAACCATTGGTTTATTTAGGTTTGTGAATTTATTCAGGTTTTTTTTAAAAGAAATAAATCATTAAACATACAACTTTAAATCTCCTTTTCCAGATGAAAGATGTTGACTACAATATCTTTTTAATTTCTTATACTGTGTGTCTAATATATAGAAGGGTGCCAAAATATATATACTAAAAGTAAAAAATAAATGCAAAAGCTGCTGTTCTAAAATATTAAACAGATGAGGAAATCAATAAGGAAATAAACAGTACTTAAAATATATACTAGACTAGTAAAAAGTGCAAAATTAGACTTTCACTAATTAAAATAGCATTAGTGTATGTAGTCGCAAATGATTGTCTGGCTAGACTCTGCTCACACAATGCGTTTCAAGGCCATGCCTCTTCCTCGTGTACTCACTAAAGCAAACACGCTTGCTCTCCTGACATTGAAGGGACATTATACACCAATTTTCATATAACTGCATGTAATAGACACTACTATAAAGAATAATATGCACAGATGCTGATCTAAAAATCCAGTATAAAACCTTTTAAAAACTTACTTAGAAGCTCCCAGTTTAGCACTTTTGATTAGGTTGACTGTGAAACCCAGTGAAAGCAGACACCCCTCTCCCCCTCCTCTGCATATGAAAAGACCCTTTACACAAACAGGAGCAAGCTGGAGAAGGTAGACAACAGTGTTCTTCTAAAACTTTGGGGCCTGTTAGGAGTCTGAAAATCGGCACAATGTTATTTAAAGTGAATGTAAACTTTGATGAAATAGTGTCTGTTTTTCAAAGAGCACTTTTATTCATCAAAGTTTACATTGCAGCGGATTTTACAAATCCTTACCTTCTTCTCCTGAAACGCCGGATCGACGATCCCCTACCTGCAGGTCCTCTGTACTTCATCAGCAATGACGAAACCAGCTTCCTCCAATCACGGCGTGGCCTCACCAGATGGACGCTCCTGGGGGGGAAGCCGTGATTGGAGGAAGCCGGTTTAAATTTGAAATTTCAACTATGCGTACAATGTTTCATTATTGCAAGTGAAACATTATTACAATATACATTAATTTATTTTGTAGCCTTTTGTTGTAAAACGTGTTTGTTTCACTTTCTTCGATTGAGGCTTTGGTTAATACTTTAAGGCAATTTATGTGAGCTTTTGTTTACTTTACCCTCCCTTCCTAACCTTCTATGCTGTCACATGCTTTAAAAAGGTGGATTATCAGTTTGGCATCAACGATCTTAATAGTCAAATCATTCTTTACAATAGTAACCAAGGGATAGTCTAGTCAAAAATAAACTTTCATGATTCAGACAGAGCAGCAATTTCTCCAACATTGGTGTGTCCGGTCCACGGCGTCATCCTTACTTGTGGGAATATCTCTTCCCCAACAGGAAATGGCAAAGAGTCCCAGCAAAGCTGGCCATATAGTCCCTCCTAGGCTCCGCCCCCCCCCAGTCAGTCTCTTTGCCGTTGCACAGGCAACATCTCCACAGAGATGGTTAAGAGTATGTGGTGTTTAGTTGTAGTTTTTTAATTCTACTATCAAGAGTTTGTTATTTTAAAATAGTGCTGGTATGTACTATTTACTCTGAAACAGAAAAAGATGAAGAGTTCTGTTTGTGAGAGGAAGATGATTTTAGCAGACAGTAACTAAAATCGATTGCTGTTTCCACATAGGACTGTTGAGATGAAGTAACTTCAGTTGGGGGAAACAGTTAGCAGACTTTTCTGCTTAAGGTATGACTAGCCATATTTCTAACAAGACTGTGTAATGCTGGAAGGCTGTCATTTCCCCTCATGGGGACCGGTAAGCCATTTTCTTAGTCTCAAACAGAATAAAGGGCTTAATATGGGCTATAAAACTGGTAGACACTTTATGGGCTAAATCGATTGCTTTATTTGGACATTTTATTCATGTTAATGCTGATAATTCACACTTATAAACTTGGGGAACGTTTTTTAACGTCAGGCACTATGTTAGACACCTTTTCCAGTCAGGAAGGGCCTTCCCAGTTGTAGGCTGAGCCTCATTTTCGCGCCATTACTGCGCAGTTGTTTTTTGAGAGCAAGACATGCAGATGCATGTGTGAGGATCTGAAAGTAGCTGGAAAAGTCTCTAGAAGGCTTCATTTGGTATCGTATTCCCCCCTGGGTTTGGTAAAGTCGCAGCAAAGGCTGTAGCTGGGACTGTATAGGGGTTAAATTTGTAAACGGCTCCGGTTCCGTTATTTTAAGGGTTAAAGCTCTGAAAATTGGTGTGCAATAATATTAATGCTTTAAGACACTGTGGTGAAATTTTGGTAATTTTTGAACAATTCCTTCATACTTTTTCACATATTCAGTAATAAAGTGTGCCCTGTTTAAAATTTAAAGAGACAGTAACGGTTTTGTTTTAAAACGTTTTTTGTGCTTTATTGACAAGTTTAAGCCTGTTTAACATGTCTGTGCCTTCCGATAAGCTATGTTCTATATGTATAAAAGCCAATGTGTCTCCCCATTTAAATTTGTGTGATAATTGTGCCATAGCGTCCAAACAAAGTAAGGACAGTACTGCCACAGATAATGAAATTGCCCAAGATGATTCCTCAGATGAGGGGAGTAAACATGATACTACATCATCTCCTACTGTGTCTACACCAGTTTTGCCCACGCAGGAGGCCCCTAGTACATCTAGCGCGCCAATGCTTATTACCATGCAACAATTAACGGCTGTAATGGATAACTCCATAGCAAATATTTTATCCAAAATGCCTACATATCAGAGAAAGCGCGATTGCTCTGTTTTAAACACTGAAGAGCAGGAGGGCGCTGATGATAATTGTTCTGTTATACCCTCACACCAATCTGAAGTGGCCATGAGGGAGGTTTTGTCAGATGGGGAAATTTCAGATTCAGGAAAAATTTCTCAACAAGCTGAACCTGATGTTGTGACATTTAAATTTAAATTAGAACATCTCCGCGCACTGCTTAAGGAGGTGTTATCTACTCTGGATGATTGTGACAACTTGGTCATTCCAGAGAAATTATGCAAGATGGACAAGTTCCTAGAGGTTCCGGTGCACCCCGACGCTTTTCCTATACCCAAGCGGGTGGCGGACATAGTGAATAAGGAGTGGGAAAAGCCCGGCATACCTTTTGTTCCCCCCCCTATATTTAAGAAATTATTTCCTATGGTTGACCCCAGAAAGGACTTATGGCAGACAGTCCCTAAGGTCGAGGGGGCAGTTTCTACTCTAAACAAGCGCACTACTATTCCTATCGAGGATAGTTGTGCTTTCAAAGATCCTATGGATAAAAAATTGGAGGGTTTGCTTAAAAAGATTTTTGTACAGCAAGGTTACCTTCTACAACCCATTTCGTGCATTGTTCCTGTCACTACAGCAGCGTGGTTCTGGTTTGAGGAACTAGAAAAGTCGCTCAGTAGAGAGACTTCATATGAGGAGGTTATGGACAGAGTTCACGCACTTAAGTTGGCTAACTCTTTTATTTTAGATGCCGCTTTGCAATTAGCTAGATTAGCGGCGAAAAATTCAGGGTTTGCAATCGTGGCGCGCAGAGCGCTTTGGCTAAAGTCTTGGTCAGCGGATGTGTCATCCAAGACAAAATTGCTTAACATCCCTTTCAAAGGTAAAACTCTATTTGGACCAGAATTGAAAGAGATTATCTCAGACATCACTGGGGGAAAGGGCCACGCCCTTCCACAAGATAGGCCTTTCAAGGCCAAGAATAAGTCTAATTTTCGTTCCTTTCGCAATTTCAGGAACGGACCGGCCTCTAATTCTGCATCCTCTAAGCAAGAGGGTAATGCCTCACAACCCAAACCAGCCTGGAAACTGATGCAAGGCTGGAACAAGGGAAAGCAGGCCAAGAAGCCTGCCGCTGCTAACAAAACAGCATGAAGGAGTAGCCCCCGATCCAGGACCGGATCTAGTAGGGGGCAGACTCTCTCTCTTTGCTCAGGCTTGGGCAAGAGATGTTCAGGATCCCTGGGCACTAGAAATAGTTTCTCAGGGTTATCTTCTGGAATTCAGGGAACTACCCCCAAGGGGAAGGTTCCACATGTCTCACTTATCCTTAAACCAAATAAAGAGACAGGCGTTCTTACATTGTGTAGAAGACCTGTTAAAGATGGGAGTGATACACCCAGTTCCAATAAAGGAACAAGGAATGGGATTTTATTCAAATCTGTTCGTAGTTCCCAAAAAAGAGGGAACTTTCAGACCAATTTTGGATTTGAAGATCCTAAACAAATTTCTCAGGGTACCATCGTTCAAGATGGAAACCATTCGAACGATTCTACCCACTATCCAGGAAGGTCAATTTATGACTACCGTGGATCTAAAGGATGCGTACCTACATATTCCTATCCACAAAGAACATCATCAGTTCCTAAGGTTCGCCTTTCTGGACAAACATTACCAGTTTGTGGCCCTCCCATTCGGGTTAGCCACTGCTCCAAGGATTTTCACAAAGGTACTAGGGTCCCTTCTAGCAGTTCTAAGACCGAGGGGCATTGCAGTAGTACCTTACTTGGACGACATTCTAATACAAGAGTCGTCCCTGTCAAAAGCAAAGGCTCATACAGACATCGTTCTGGCCTTTCTCAGATCACACGGATGGAAGGTGAACATAGAAAAAAGTTCTCTGTCTCCGTCAACAAGAGTTCCCTTCTTGGGAACAATAATAGATTCCTTAGAAATTAGGATTTTTCTGACAGAGGTCAGAAAGTCAAAACTTCTAAGCACTTGTCAAGTTCTTCATTCTGTTCCACGTCCTTCCATAGCGCAGTGCATGGAAGTAGTAGGGTTGATGGTTGCAGCAATGGACATAGTTCCTTTTGCACGAATTCATCTAAGACCATTACAACTGTGCATGCTCAAACAGTGGAATGGGGACTATACAGACTTGTCTCCAATGATTCAAGTAGATCAGAAGACCAGAGATTCACTCCGTTGGTGGCTGACCCTGGACCATCTATCCCAGGGAATGAGCTTCCGCAGACCAGAGTGGGTCATTGTCACGACCAACGCCAGTCTAGTGGGCTGGGGCGCGGTCTGGGAATCCCTGAAAGCTCAGGGACTATGGTCTCGGGAAGAGTCTCTTCTCCCGATAAACATTCTGGAACTAAGAGCGATCTTCAATGCTCTCAGGGCTTGGCCTCAGCTAGCAAAGGCCAGATTCATAAGATTCCAATCAGACAACATGACGACCGTTGCGTATATCAATCATCAGGGGGGAACAAGGAGTTCCCTGGCGATGAAAGAAGTGACCAAAATAATTCAATGGGCGGAGGATCACTCCTGCCACCTATCTGCGATCCACATCCCAGGTGTGGAAAACTGGGAAGCGGATTATCTGAGTCGTCAGACATTCCATCCGGGGGAGTGGGAACTCCACCCGGAGATCTTTGCCCAACTAACTCAATTATGGGGCATTCCAGACATGGATCTGATGGCGTCTCGTCAGAACTTCAAGGTTCCTTGCTACGGGTCCAGATCCAGGGATCCCAAGGCGACTCTAGTAGATGCACTAGTAGCACCTTGGACCTTCAACCTAGCTTATGTATTTCCACCGTTTCCTCTCATTCCCAGGCTGGTAGCCAGGATCAAACAGGAGAGGGCCTCGGTGATCTTGATAGCTCCTGCGTGGCCACGCAGGACTTGGCATGCAGACCTGGTGAATATGTCATCGGTTCCACCATGGAAGCTACCTTTGAGACAGGACCTTCTTGTTCAGGGTCCATTCGAACATCCAAATCTGGTCTCCCTCCAGCTGACGGCTTGGAGATTGAACGCTTGATTCTATCAAAGCGTGGGTTTTCAGATTCTGTGATAGATACTCTGGTTCAGGCCAGAAAACCGGTAACTAGAAAGATTTACCATAAAATATGGAAAAGATATATCTGTTGGTGTGAATCCAAAGGATTCCCATGGAATAAGATAAAAATTCCTAAGATTCTCTCCTTTCTACAAGAAGGTTTGGAGAAAGGATTATCTGCAAGTTCTCTAAAGGGACAGATCTCTGCTTTATCTGTCTTACTACACAAAAGACTGGCAGCTGTGCCAGATGTTCAAGCATTTGTTCAGGCTCTGGCCTGTTTACAGACCTTTGACTCCTCCCTGGAGTCTAAATCTAGTTCTTTCAGTTCTTCAAGGGGTTCCGTTTGAACCTTTACATTCCATAGATATTAAGTTACTATCTTGGAAAGTTTTGTTTTGTTTTGGTTGTTTTTGGTTGCTATTTCTTCTGCTAGAAGAGTTTCAGAGTTATCTGCTCTGCAGTGTTCTCCGCCCTATCTGGTGTTCCATGCAGATAAGGTGGTTTTGCGTACTAAGCCTGGGTTTCTTCCAAAGGTTGTTCCTAACAAGAATATTAACCAGGAGATAGTTGTACCTTCTTTATGTCCGAATCCAGTTTCAAAGAAGGAACGTTTGTTACACAATTTGGACGTAGTTCGTGCTCTAAAATTCTATTTAGAGGCTACAAAAGATTTCAGACAAACATCTTCTTTGTTTGTTGTCTATTCTGGTAAAAGGAGAGGTCAAAAAGCGACTTCTACCTCTCTTTCCTTTTGGCTTAAAAGCATCATCCGATTGGCTTATGAGACTGCCGGATGGCAGCCTCCTGAAAGAATCACAGCTCACTCCACTAGGGCTGTGGCTTCCACATGGGCCTTCAAGAACGAGGCTTCTGTTGACCAGATATGTAAGGCAGCGACTTGGTCTTCACTGCACACTTTTGCCAAATTTTACAAATTTGATACTTTTGCTTCTTCGGAGGCTATTTTTGGGAGAAAGGTTTTGCAAGCCGTGGTGCCTTCCGTTTAGGTAACCTGATTTGCTCCCTCCCTTCATCCGTGTCCTAAAGCTTTGGTATTGGTTCCCACAAGTAAGGATGACGCTGTGGACCGGACACACCAATGTTGGAGAAAACAGAATTTATGCTTACCTGATAAATTACTTTCTCCAACGGTGTGTCCGGTCCACGGCCCGCCCTGGTTTTTTAATCAGGTCTGATGAATTATTTTCTCTAACTACAGTCACCACGGTACCATATGGTTTCTCCTATATTTTTCCTCCTGTCCGTCGGTCGAATGACTGGGGTGGGCGGAGCCTAGGAGGGACTATATGGCCAGCTTTGCTGGGACTCTTTGCCATTTCCTGTTGGGGAAGAGATATTCCCACAAGTAAGGATGACGCCGTGGACCGGACACACCGTTGGAGAAAGTAATTTATCAGGTAAGCATAAATTCTGTTTTTAAGCAATTTTCTAATTTTCTCCTGTTATCAATTTTTCTTCGTTCTCTTGGTATCTTCATTTTAAAAAGCTGGAAAGTAAGCTTATAAGCCGTCCCATTTTGGTTCAGCACCTGGGTAGTGCTTGCTGATTGGATGGCTTCATTAAAACACCAATCAGCAAGCGCCACCCAGGTTCTGAACCAAAAATGGGCCGGCTTCTAAGCTTACATTTTTGCTTTTGAAAATAAAGATTCCAAGAGAATGAAGAAAAATTGTTAATAGGAGTAAATTAGAAAGTTGCTTAAAACTACATGCTCTATCTGACTAATGAAAGTTTTATTTAGACTAAACTATCCCTTTAATGTCCTTTTTAAATTAGTGGCTTTTTACTTCACTTATAGGCCTACGTTCAGATTGTTTGTTTGAATTCCCCCAGTTATTTGATTTTAAATGTTGTTTTCAGTTTTTCTGAAGTCCACCCTTTCCCTCACAACATCTCTCACTATATTTGGGGGTTTTGCTTTTGCATGCAGCACAAAGATGATTATTATAATTTCATTTATAAAGGGACACATTTTGCAGAGCTGCAGAGACAAGTAACAATTAAAACCACCAAATAACTCTGAGGACAAAACAATAAAAAAGGTGGTCACAGCTCTCATGACAAGATTTCTAACTCTAAATGGGAATACTAAAAAAAAAAAGGTGCCTTAACCAGTGATTCTTACAATAACTAAAAAAATCCAACTAATATATACATCAATAAAGCAGAACAAATATGGGTAAAAAGTAACATATATCATTAAAGGGACACTGAACCCAATTTGCTTCTCTCTCGTGATTCAGATAGAGCATTCAATTTTAAGCAACTTTCTAATTTACTCCTATTATAAATTTTTCTTCGTTCTCTTGCTATCTTTATTTGAAAAAGGAGGCATCTAAGCAATTTTTTGGTTCAGTCCCTGGACAGCACTTTTTTATTGGTCAGTTACATTAATCCACCAATCGGCAAGAACAACCCAGGTTTTTCACCAAAAATGGGCCGGCATCTAAACTTACATTCTTGCTTTTTTAAATAAAGATGCCAAGAGAATGAAGAAAATTTGATAATAGGAGTAAATTAGAAAATTGCTTAAAATTGCATGCTCTATCTGAATCGTGAAAGAAAAAAAATTGAGTTCATTGTCCCTTTAACAAAAGAAGATGTGTAGTGATTTTTAAAGCTTCAAAATAGTGCAATAATAGAAAACTTCAATATAAAAAAAACTTCATGCTGAAAGCTCCTTTATTTGCAGCGAGTTTATGCCGAGTTGAGTGCCTCAAGCCGCCCACAGCAAAACGCTATTTTTTTAATGAGGTGACGTTTCCACCTCTTAGCCAATAGCAGTGCAGGCCAATCAACATTATGCTGGATAGCATAAAAAAAAAAAAATCTAGGATTTACCATAACTTTAACCATTTGCAATGTTCTTCCCAGAATCTAGTTAATGCGTAAAACCACCTAGCTTATTTTACATTCTACCCAGTTCAAATTTAAGGGACAGTCTACGCCAGAATTTGTTTTGTTTAAAACAATAGATAATTCCTTTATTACCCATTCCCCAATTGTTCATAACCAACACTGTTATATTAATAGACTTGTTACCTCTGTGAGATTACCTTGTATCTAAGCCTCTGCAGACTTCCCCCTTATCTCAGTTCTTTGACAAACTCGCATTTCAGCCAATCAGTGTAGCCTCATAAATAATCCACGGGAGTCAGCACAATGCTATCTACTGTATATGGCACACACGAACTAGCGCTGCCTAGTTTGAAAAACTGTCAAAATTGACTGAGATAAGAGGCATATGAGCCTACCTAGGTTTAGCTTTCAATAAAGAATAGCAAGTGAACAAAGCAAATGTGATAATAAAAGTAGCGCTTGCTGATTGGTGTCTAAATGTAGTCATCTAATTATCAAGCGCTACCCAGGTGCTAAACCAAAAATGGTCTGGTTTTTAAGCCAAGAGAACGAAGAAAAATTGATAATAGAAGTAAATTAGAAAGTTGCTTAAAATTGCATGCTCTATCTGAATCATGAAAGTTTAATTTTGACTAGACTGTCCCTTTGCCAATATTAAGTTTAATTGAGCTAATATAATAATTATTTTTTATATATAAATGTTTGTGTCACAAATCTTCATTCAATTTATGTTAAATGATGCAGTTAATTTGTGGTTTGGATAGCATATTTATAAATAACAGAAAATGCTATAATATTGCAAAGTATTACACTCCCCCGCATGGCTACTTTATAATGCAAAAACAAAAAATTAAGGTTAACGAATTAAAAGGTGTGAACTTCACAACCAATTGAAACACAGAGGTGGGTTTTTTTTTTATATATTTTTTATTGAGGTATAGTTTTGGCGGCCAAACATAGTATTACAACATTATGAAAGTACATTCCAATTAAACAGGATTTAACATAAGAGTTGCATATGCAATAAACATTATCTACTGACATCATGGCATGAAGCTAATAAACGTTACAATTGCTATGAAAAGGAACACACATATTGAAGCTAGGCTCATGAGTATGTCTATCAAATAGTTGGGTTTTGGCATCCAATCATAACATTACCGTACCATATAGACATATTCAAAGTTACCAAGGTTTATCATAAAAGTTATATAATATAACCGCATATGCAGTGAGCAGTGTCTATTATTTCCATAGTGTGGAGCCAAGAATATTTACATTTGCTAAAAACTATTCAACAGCACGCCAATGTTGTTTCTAAACCTTCTTATTTATGTGTAAAGGCCACTCTTGGACCCTACCTCAAATGCAGTAAATGGCACTTACAGAAGGTTACTTTAGCTAGAAGAGACCACTCATGGATCTCATAGTCTAAACTTCATTTTTTAGTTTTGTCTTGCTTTTTGACATATAATAGTTTAACAAGGTGGGATAACATCAAACAAATTACAAATAGGACTCTGCCTTACATGTAGCCAAGATATACCATTTAAATGCTGGGTAAAATGGTAGGCTACACTGAAACTTGGATATTACCACTATGTGTTTATGTATTATAAGGGTTGGGAGATAGCAAGTAAGTACTTTTTAACATTTAACGGGTTAATAGGATGGTATAGTAATGAGAAAATTTGTAGATAGGACTCTGCCTTACACGTAATCAAGATATACTATTTAAATACTAATGAGAATATGAAACTACTCTGAAACTTGGGGATTACAACTATGTAAGGATATGTTGCAAGGATAGGTAGGTAGGAGGAGCTATATGTAAAACAGAAAGAGCTGCTCTATATGTTAATTCCTTAGAACCAATCCACAAGTGAATAACATATACATATAATAAATGAGGATCCCACTAAAGCATTTTGAGAAAAAGATGTTCTGTCCCCAATTGCCAAATATATATATATTACAACAACATGCTATTCAAAACCTTTACAAAAAGCTGATAAAAGTTAGAAAAATGAAAAAAAAAATAAACAAATAAGAAGGTGAGAGACCCGCCGCCCTGGCCGCTGGCAACAATATACTAAACCATTGAAAGTAAAGGTAGGCATAAAGGCTATGGGACATTTGAGGGTATAACATCAGAGATGGCTGAATATGCCATCCAAGGGCTGTTAGGAAAGAGGGTAAATGTTAACACTCTTAATATAAGGGTAAACCTAAGTACATATTGTGGAGCAGTAGATAAGACCCAAATAGACAATGCAGTAGACCTGCAAACCTACAGTAAATGATCCTTAAATTGCTATATGTGTGTTACAGGAGTGCATTGCTAAAGTGGGACTACGACTGTAATTTACAAAGAATAAGGTATTATGTTGCTAGGCTTAACATCTATATGTACACAGTAAAGATTAATGTGATAATACACTGTATATTGTGAAATATCAAATAAATCATAAACAGTGTAAGGGATCTGCAATCTGTGAACAGATCGTATGAAAAAAGACAGGCAAAATGTCCCATCTGGGCTTTAGCAGACACATGCTTATACTAACGCTAGATCCTCTTAACTTATGCATTAGTGACCAGTCCGGTGCGTAAGGGAAGAGAGAATACCAGAGTCTCAGCATGGGCTTAGCAAACCTGTACCGGTAGTGATATCGAGTCTCCCCCACTTACTTCGCAATAGTCTCGAGAGGCAGTCCTGTGTCAATTAAGTGTTGCCCGCCGGGATCCCAATTTAGGCTCAGCAGAGTTGTATAAAAGCAGGCACCTGTAAGGCAGGGAGTTTGTAAGGTGCGCTGCTTTTAATTGTGGGGGATTGTTGGTCTGAGTACAGTTCTCTGTTAATGGCCCCCTGGAAGCATATTTTACAAGTAACTGTTGCGCAGCGAAGCTGAAGCCTATTATGCTGTCCTCCGTTCCTACCGCAGGGTGCATGTCTTGGATCTGCCAGGGTGCAATTGATTGTCCCGTTCTATCAGTGGAGAACGCATGTGAGTCCCTTTTAAGAGTGTTCCAAGGCTGTGGCAGAGTTGGGTCATGCTTTATGATTGTAGTCTCCTCTGTCGGGAATTAAGCTGTGGGGATCTCCGTGTAGTTCCCAAAGTGCTTTACCGGCTCTGTAGACCCTGCAAACGCGTCTTCCATAGTGGTAATGGGGGTGAGAGGTAGGCGCCGGGGCCCCAAAACGCCACCCCCCCTCCTTCCATCTCGGCAGGCTTAGGATGAAATAATTGTGGGACCGGGCTACTGCTACAAACATATGTTAGGCTATTTAGTGAATCCGCAAGAGCAGCATAGTGACCATCAATCAGGTTGCGTATCTCCCCTAATAAATAGTAGGGTATCTCCATGATATGTATGTAGTGGTGTTCCTTTGGCAGACAAATGATACACAATAGTTCCAGCAATGTCTTGTAATCGGCACTGCGTGCCTCCTAACGACAAGGTCCAAATGTGCCTCGCCGGGGGGGTGTAAAAAAAAAGGCCTCAACCTTCCACTGTGCTCCGGGAGCTCAAAACTGCAGATATCTCGTCAGTGTTGGGCTCATCAAATGCAGGTTGTTGAGTGAGATGAGAATCTATTAGTATATCTAATGATTGAGCTATTTAGAAAGTTATTTCAATTAGAGATGGATAAAATGCAGGAGCAGTATGGAATTATGCAGCCTATCATGGCTGCCACCCGGAAGTTCCCCCCACAGAGGTGGGTTTTTAAGTTGTGAACTTACAAACATTTTTTAAGCAGGCTAGGATTAAGGCAGACGCCGAAACCGGTCAGCCTTTTGTTCTCTGTATTTCAATTGTAATATTCTTAAACACTCTTACCCTGGGGTTAATTAACCCTTTGTGAAACAATAAATTTGCTTTTCACAAGCTTTTTGGTGCTCCAAACTATTTTTTGTTTGTGAATTTACCAGTAATGGCCAGTGTGAGCACATCAAGCAGGTTCAAATACCACTAATATTCCCTATTGCGGGAGGTATAGCATTTTCCAGCTTGGACACTCACCAATTGCAAGCAGGAGCCTTATAACAGGTATCAAGCCAGCAGCACCACAGGGAATGGGAGGAAAGAATAACTAGAATCAGGACTGTGGTGAGTCTTTTCAGACACATATATAAGTGATAACACTATTTATTATTGGTGAGTTCTAAAAAAGTACTTTCACTCTAACATAGCAATTGTCAGGGGAGGCGGGGGTTGACCCACTGACATTGCATGACCTAAAATCCAAGCTGGTTATGAAATGTGATTCATTCTATTTATATATGAAATTTTATACTGCGTACACACCCAACCAAAGCACCCCCATTTTTCTTTGACTATTTGAGCATCGGCTTGAGCTATGGCCGAGCTCAGGGTGTGGTGCGCACGTGACATTATTTGTTTATTACTCCGCAATAAAGGATATGCAGGGTGAGAGTGTTATGTCCAGGACACCAGTTTTGTTTTCCCTACGCACAGCTGAAGAGAGAGAAACAGCAGCCTGGGACTGCAACCAAATCTTCTCGCTCAACAAAACTAACTATAGCCTGATTAATCTTTTTGAAGAAGTAGAATTCCTCCTCATAAAAGAAGATCAACTAAAATGGGATGTGAATACGTTGAATAAATATCTGGAGCTAGGCCTGGTACCTAGAGGTTTGAGATTGAATACATTTCCAACTTTCATCACAGATGATAAATCTTTCATAGAAAGGTGGAATGACCATCTGACGCAGTGTTCTTTCAAGTTAATGAAATTGATTTGTGAATTCAAGTTAAAGGCCATTGAGGATCTTGGCATCAAAATTAAGGAACTATAGGACGAACTCAATAAGAGAAGTGAGGAACCGAGCTTCTTGTAATTTGATGCCACTTTACAAAGGGTATTGGCAGAAGCCAAATCTGTGTTATTAGAAGCAAAACGCACAAAATATCTATGGGATCTACAAGATTACAATCTAAATAGAGTACGTCTGGAATAGGAGGGATCGTTTTGCCCTAAGAAAGGAACAAAATAAACAAACCCCATATTACAACAGGGGCAGAAGGGGCAACAGGTCAAGGACCAACAGAGACAGACGAGTAAATTTTCAGGAGAGTGAGGGAGAATCCTGGGATGAAGGCTCCTCCTCAGGAGAAGATCAAGCAAGACAGGAAGCCACGGTAAGACCAAAAGAAGGTTCGAATCGGCTCCCCCCGATCCTGAAAAACAAGGGGCAAGACTCAGTACCAACGACTTCACACTATAGGGAAGAACCGGCACAACCAAGAACAAACCAAGGGCCCTTAGGTGAAACTGAAAGATCCCAAATTGAGCAGGTTTTTCAGGTACCCCCAAGAACATCAGAGCATTATCAGCAGCCGAGAGAACAAAGAAGATACCCCCAATGAAGAGGACGAATGAGGGGCAACTACAGGGACTAAATGTTATCAATTTGTCATGTTATGTATTAAATAAATCTGAATTGGAGGTTCTTAGCTTAGGTTTAACTTTTGTACCAACTATGGACTTCAACCTATTCAAGACCCTTTTGGACGTTAACAAAATGATACGTAACATGACCCTAAAGAAGCATTTCAAGATGGAAACAAGAGAGTCCCACGAATCGGATGAGAGTCCACGTTCCATTGACAATGAGTTAGTGAGTGGGGACTCTAGTACAGTTATGAATTTTCAGGAACTCTGTGACGTTAGGGTTTTCAAATCTCTCCAAGGGGAGATAGAAGATGAAGGGGCGAGGAGCTTAATTACTCCAAAATTAAAAAGCAAATCTTCATTCTACCCCTTACAGAGCAGGGGTCCCCTTTTGGAGAAATTCCAAAGAAGAGTAGAAAGTGATCTAGTCAGACTCCAATACACCACACAAAGGGGCCAGGAATCCAACATAACACGCAAACAAAAGGAAGCACTAAATAGCTTAAAAAACAACAGGAGTCTGGTGATAAGATCTGCTGACAAGAGCGGAGCCATTGTGGTTCAAGATAGAACTAATTTTGTTCAAGAAGCTTTGAGGCAGCTGAGAACAGAATTAGATTATGAAACACTACAACAGGATCCAACTAGGACATTTCAGCGTCAAATTGTCTCCCTGGTGGACGATGGGGTTGATCTGGGCTTTATCGATCAGGAAACTAAAACGTATTTACTTGTACAGAACCCAGCTGTACCGGTGTTTAATCATTTACCGAAAGTACATAAGTCTATTGAAAATGTCCAGGGGAGACCAATTGTCAGCGGAATTGGCTCACTTACTGAACACCTTTCAGAATGGCTGGATGACATTCTACAGCCAATGGTAAGCACCCTTTGGACTTTCTAGCCGACACAAAACATGTCCTTAATTTACTCACTGAGGTGACTTGGCAAAGAAATTACTATTGGCTTACTGTAGATGTCAGGTCTCTTTATTCAACTATACCTCACGAAAAGGGACTAGAGGCTATTGAATTCTTTCTCTCTAGGAGGTACACAGGGAATCAAGAGTTTATAGAGTATGTTATAAGAGTAACCAAGTTTCTCCTTACCCACAACTATTTCCTGTTTGAGAGGGAGTTCTTTCTCCAGAGGCGTGGGACGGCAATGGGGGCCAAGTTTGCCCCCTCATACGCCAACCTATTCATGCCTTGGTGGGAGCTCTCCCACGTCTTTGGTGAGCGAAACCCCTTCAGGCAGGAGATAGTGTGGTACAGGCGGTTCATAGACGACCTGTTGTTCATCTGGAGGGGATCGAAAGATGATCTAGAGGAGTTTATAAAGGGTCTAAACCAAAACCCGGTAGGGATCAGTTTCACTTCAGAAGTTCAGGAACATACAGTCAATTTTCTTGATATCACACTGAAGGGCCAGGCAGGTCATAAAATCAGGACTGAAACCTATCGAAAACCGATCTCAGGTAACTCACTCCTACATGCAACAAGCTGCCACCCAAAGAGGGTCTTCAAAGGGGTAGCGAGAGGACAGTTCATCCTCTTGAGGAGAAATTGTACTAGTCATCATACATATGATAAACAAGCGGATGAACTAACAACTAGGTTGTTAGAAAGAGGATACCAAAGGTCAGTAGTTACCAAGGAAAGAAATTTGGTTAATAGATTGGACAGGGCGAAGCTACTTGAACAATCTAGAAGCAGGCTTAAGAACAAAAACAGGAATAAGAAAAAAGATAGGAAATGGTGGGAACAACTAAATGAAGGTAGTAAAATCCAATTTACAACTGACTATTCACGGCAGTACCACCAGATATGCCAGATAATTAAAAGCAACTATCAACTTCTGTTAGCTGATGACGCACTAAAAGATATAGTGAATGAAGGTATACGATTCGCTTACAAAAGGAATCGCACGATAGGCAACATAATAGCCCCCACTAAACTTAAACAGGAGGAAACCAGTGGCTCAACCTGGTTAAGACTGAATGGCACATACAGATGTAATTTTCTTTCCTGTAAGGCGTGTGAAAGAGTGGTAGTGGGAGACTCATTTAGATCCTTAGTCACGGGTGAAACCTTCCAGAAAAGACTGTGCTTAAATTGCAGGTCAAATTTTGTGGTATATTTGATATCATGTACACATTGTGCCCTCCAATATGTAGGTCTAACGACCAGGGAGGCAAGAGTTAGAATAAAGGAACATCTGGCGGATATAAAAGCAGGCGTGTTAACAACGCCTCTTATCAATCACTTTTCTGTGACACACCAAAAAGACCTCAGATACTTCACGTGGACTATCATCGAGAAGGTCCCTGTACAGAACAGAGGGCTAGAGAGAACCCGCAAACTGGGGGAGAGGGAGGCCTTCTGGATCTTTCGGTTGAGAACTAGGTCTCCAGAAGGTCTCAACTCTGAGTTTGACTTAATCAATTTTTGGTAGCTGCACCTCCTCATTTCCATGCCTGTCCCTACCCAACGTACACCCCCTACTTCACTTTGACGAGGTCCATAGCAAGATTGCGGGTTAAATTTACATAGCAGCACCTTCAAGGGGCACGGATATTTTCTGATAAAAGAAGAAAATAGTAAGTTGAGGGCAGTATGTTAGAGTAGCACTATTAGCGATCCCGCTATCTGTGCAAAAAGAAACTGGGCACTTTACACATCTCCCTTCACCGCATACAGCACATGGAGTGGGCGTAGTTCTGTTATAGGAGTTGAGAGGAATACAAGCCCATAGGGAGCTGCAGGAGGAGGGGATAACACGTCATAGCTGTAAACAAATATACACACTCTCCCTGCAGCTGAGATCCGATCCGATACTATGAGTGTTTACATTTGATGTATCAGCCAGTGGCAACGGATCGAGTCAATCTGAGGTTTTTCTTTACTTTCTATTAACGCAGTAACGTTCAACGAACGTAAGATATTTGTGAGTATATTTAAATTAAGTTAATAGTCACAAAGATAAGTATACATACAATGGTAATCGATAATATATGGTTATAAGAAACAATGTCAGATCAGATGTATAACGCTTATTTAATTTTCAACTTGAACAGAGGTGGTGATGAGCAGTTTTATGCGAATTGGTGTGTCAGCAATGGAAAGTTTATAGTTAAAACTTCATGAGGGCTGAACCAACATCGCCACATCTGACAGCAGTGAGGTCAGTAGGGAATTCAGGTGTCTAGTTAAAATGAATGTTTTCATTGGTTAATGAATTAAAAGGTGTGAACTTCACAACCAATTGAAACACAGAGGTGGGTTTTTAAGTTGTGAACTTACAAACATTTTTTAAGCAGGCTAGGATTAAGGCAGACGCCGAAACCGGTCAGCCTTTTGTTCTCTGTATTTCAATTGTAATATTCTTAAACACTCTTACCCTGGGGTTAATTAACCCTTTTGTCAAACAATAAATTTGCTTTTCACAAGCTTTTTGGTGCTCCAAACTATTTTTTGTTTTTGAATTTACCAGTAATGGGCAGTGTGAGCACATCAAGCAGGTTCAAATACCACTAATATTCCCTATTGCGGAGGTATAGCATTTTCCAGCTTGGACACTCACCAATTGCAAGCAGGAGCCTTATAACAGGTATCAAGCCAGCAGCACCACAGGGAACGGGAGGAAAGAATAACCAGAATCAGGACTGTGGTGAGTCTTTTGAGACACATATATAAGTGATAACACTATTTATTATTGGTGAGTTCTAAAAAAGTACTTTCACTCTAACATAGCAATTGTCAGGGGAGGCGGGGGTTGACCCACTGACATTGCATGACCTAAAATCCAAGCTGGTTATGAAATGTGATTCATTCTATTTATATATGAAATTTTATACTGCGTACACACCCAACCAAAGCACCCCCATTTTTCTTTGACTACTTTATAATGCACCCCACTGGCCAAATTAATCTGTGGAGAACACTACATATGTTTTACCAGTTTGCAGGGATTAAATAGATATGGCCCAATTCTCTAAAGTTCTCCTCTCAGGCAAGATGGTCTAAGAATTCTGTCATTGATGACGAGGTCCTTGATAGATTCTGGATAGGCACATTTTACCTTGAGGTCAGCGTATTGTGCTGGGGGATATTCAATACACAGACACTTACACTACGATATATAGCTGCTCAATAAAATAAGCACTTCATTCAGAAAGTAGAATGTAAAAACTGTAATTTCTCCAACATTGGTGTGTCCGGTCCACAGTGTCATCCATTACTTGTGGGATATTCTCCTCCCCCACAGGGAAAGGCAAGGAGAGCACACAGCAAGAGCTGTCCATATAGTCCCTCCCAGGCTCCGCCCCCCAGTCATTCTCCTTGCCGCTCTGAACAAGTAGCATCTCCTCGGGGATGGTGAGGAGTTTGTGGTGTTTAGTTGTAGTTTTTTATTCTTCTATCAAGTGTTTGTTATTTTAAAATAGTGCTGGTATGTACTATTTACTCTGAAACAGAAAAGGATGAAGATTTCTGTTTGTGAGAGGAATATGATTTTAGCAGCAGTTACTAAAATCGTTTGCTGTTTCCACATAGGACTGTTGAGATGAGATAACTTCAGTTGGGGGAAACAGTTAGCAGACTTTTCTGCTTAAGGTATGACTAGCCCAGTGACGTGCAGTGACGTCAGAGGCTGGTGAGGCAGTGGCAGGATATGCCTTCATTCTTTAGATATCCTTTGTTGAAGAAATAGCAATGCACATGGGTGAGACAATCACATGAGGTATCTATGTGCAGCCACCAATCAGCAGCTACTGAGCATATTTAGATATGATTTTCAACAAAGGACATAAAAATAATGAAGAAAATTAGATATTAGATGTAAATTGGAAAGTTATTTAAATTTGTATATGGGTTTCATATGGGTTTCATGTCCCTTTAAATGGTGTCTTGGAAAACTGGTCAACTTAGTAAACATCTGATTTTAGTCTAAAAGGATTGTAACAGAAACTCTTGCCAGATAACACAATGCTTGCTCTGATCATGAGATCTAGAAATCCATGCCCATTAAAATATGTTTAAAACATATTTTTTACTTTAATGCTGCAAATTATGCTTATAGATTCTTTCATTACATAAGGGATGAGAGTCAGAGGGGGAGGAAGAGAGACAGAGAGAGAGAAAGAGACCATGGGGGAGAACAACACATAAGGAGAGAGATGGATAGATAGAGAGAGACACACACACACACACACACACACACAAGGGGGGGGGGGAGAGGGACCACAGCATTTTAAAGTAATAAAACAGCAGAGCTACAGAGAGTTCAGAAAATTAGTCTATAATTTAGTGTGAAGTACAGAGGCAAGCTGCTAAGTTAGTGGGTGTAACGTTTGAGTAAACAAAATACAAAAACGACTCTGCTGTAAAAGAGTAAAAAAAACACTAAACCACATTCATTAAATTATCATTTTCACTAACAGAATCCCTATCAGTAAAATCTTACTTTAATAAGATGTGGGTGAAACACTGCTCTCTGTGCCTCTCTCCTGCTCTGGAAGGATTCAGGAAGTGACAGTGGAACATTCCACTGCACTTAGAGGGGAAGAACAGAACTCTCTTTTTCACTTTAGCAAAGCTAGCAGGTTCACAGGACAGCAACAAAATATATGAAAGTTGTTTTTTTCCGTTTTTGTTTTGTTTTATATGATTTAACATCCAGCCCCAACCCTATGTTCCACTTACTAATGCCTCTCGCTGGATTGGTTCAGCCCAAATAGGACTGCCTCAAATAAGCAGTTAATGGGCCATGCAATGATCTTAACCACTTGCATCCAGTAGATGGCGCAGCATGTTGTGTAATGGTGGGCAGACCTGCTTGTGCCTCTTCATTGCACAACATATAGCTGTGAGAAAAAAAAATGCTGGGAAAAAAAAATTACATTTTTTTTTTAAAGCCAATAAAAAAAATATATTTTTGCCCATATGAGAGGTGAAGCACTGCCTCACCTGCCTCTAGTGACTGCACATCACTGGACTAGCCATATTTCTAACAAGACTGTGTAATGCTGGAAGGCTGTCATTTCCCCTCATGGGGATCGGTAAGCCATTTTCTTAGTCTCAAACAGAATAAAGGGCTTATTATGGGCTATAAACTGGTAGACACTTTTAGGGGCTAAATCGATTGCTTTATTTAAGTATTATATGCAGTTTGAAGTTGTATTTCACACTTTTATATCATTGGGGAACGTTTTTAGCACCAGGCACTTGTTAAGACACCTTCCCAGTCAGGAAGGGCCTTTCTCTGTAGTAGGCAGAGCCTCATTTTCGCGCCATTACTGTGCAGTTAATTTTGAGTTCAGTACATGCAGCTGCATGTGTGAGGGTCTGGAATCCACTAAAAACGTTCCTAGAAGGCTTCATTTGGTATCATATACCCCCCTGGGATTGGTGAAGTTGCAGCAAAGGCTGTGGCTGGGACTGTAAGGGGGTTAAAATTAAAAACGGCTCCGGTTTCCACATTTTAAGGGTTAACAGCTTGAAAATTGGGGTGCAATACTTTGAATGTATTAAGACACTGTGGTGAAAATTTGGTAAAGATTGGATAATTCCTTCCTAGTTTTTCACATATTCAGTAATAAAGTGTGCCCTGTTTAACATTTAAAGAGACAGTAACGGTTTTGTTTTAAAACGGTTTTTGTGCTTTATTAACCAGTTTAAGCCTGTTTAACATGTCTGTACCTTCAGATAGATCATGTTCTGTATGTATGGTAGCCAATGTGGTTCCCCCTTCAAATATAGTGTGATAATTGTGCCATAGCGTCCAAACAAAGTAAGGACAGAACTGTCACAAATTGTAAAGTTGCCCAGGATGATTCCTCAGATGAAGGAAGTAGACATAGTTCTACATCATCTCCTTCTGTGTCTATACCAGTTATGCCCGCGCAGGCGACCCCTAGTACTTCTAGCGCGCCAATGCTTGTTACTATACAGTAATTGACGGCAGTAATGGATAACTCCATAGCTAATATTTTATCCAAAATGCCAGCATTTCAGAGAAAGCACGATTGCTCTGTTTTAAACACTGTAGAGCAGGAGGGCGCTGATGATAATTTTTCTGTCATACCCTCACACCAATCTGAAGTGGCAGTGAGGGAAGGTTTGTCAGATGGGGAAATTTCTGATACAGGAAGAATTTCTCAGCAGGCAGAACCTGATGTTGTGACATTTAAATTAGAGCATCTCCGCGCATTACTTAAGGAGGTGCTATCTACTCTGGATGATTGTGACAATCTGGTCAACCCAGAAAAATTGTGCAAGATGGACAGTTCCTTGAGGTCCCGGTGCACCCTGATGCTTTTCTGATACCTAAACGGGTGGCGGACATAGTGAATAAGGAGTGGGAGAAGCCAGGCATACCTTTTGTCCCTCCTCCTATATTTAAGAAATTGTTCCCTATGGTCGACCCCAGGAAGGACACATGGCAAACAGTCCCTAAGGTCGAGGGGGAGTTTTCTACTCTAGCCAAGCGCACGACCATTCCTATTGAGGACAATTGTGCTTTCAAAGATCCTATGGATAAAAAATTTGAGGGTTTGCTTAAAAAGATTTTTGTACAGCAAGGTTACCTCTTTCAACCTATTTCGTGCATTATTCCTGTCACTACAGCGGCGTGGTTCTGGTTCGAGGAACTGGAAAAGTCGCTCAGTAGGGAGACTCCGTATGAGGAAGTCATGGATAGAATTTACGCACTTAAGTTAGCTAATTCCTTTATTTTAGACGCCGCTTTGCAGTTAGCGAGGTTAGCGGCAAAAAATTCAGGGTTTACAATTGTGGCGCGCAGAGCGCTCTGGCTAAGAATAAGTCCAATTTTCGTTCCTTTCGTAATTTCCGGAACGGACCGGCTTCCAACTCGGCAGCCTCTAGACAAGAGGGTAACGCTTCCCAGACTAAACCAGCTTGGAAATCAATGCAAGGCTGGAACAAGGGTAAACAGGCCAAGAAGCCTGCTGCTGCTACCAAGACAGCATGAAGAGGTAGCCCCCGATCCGGAACCGGATCTAGTAGGGGGCAGACTCTCTCTCTTTGCTCAGGCTTGGGCAAGAGATGTTCAGGATCCCTGGGCACTAGAAATAGTCTCTCAGGGTTATCTTCTAGAATTCAAGGAACTACCCCCAAGGGGAAGGTTCCACATGTCTCACTTATCTTCAAACCAAGTTAAGAGACAGGCATTCTTACATTGTGTAGAAGACCTGTTAAAGATGGGAGTGATACACCCAGTTCCAACTGTGGAACAAGGTCAGGGGTTTTACTCAAATCTGTTTGTAGTTCCCAAAAAAAAAAGAGGGAACTTTCAGACCAATTCTGGATTTAAAAATTCTAAACAAATTTCTCAGAGTGCCATCGTTCAAAATGGAAACTATTCGAACGATTTTACCTACAATCCAGGAGGGTCAATTTATGACTACCGTGGATCTAAAGGATGCGTATCTGCATATTCCTATCCACAAAGATCATCATCAGTTCCTAAGGTTCGCCTTTCTGGACAAACATTACCTATTGTGGCTCTCCCATTCGGACTAGCCACTGCTCCAAGGATTTTCACAAAGGTGCTCGGGTCCCTTCTAGCGGTTCTAAGACCCAGGGGCTTTGCAGTGGCACCTTACTTGGACGACATCCTAATTCAAGCGTCGTCTCTTTCAAAGACAAAGGCTCACACAAACATTGTTCTAGCCTTTCTCAGATCTCACGGGTGGTAGGTGAACATAGAAAAAAGTTCCCCGTCTCCGTCAACAAGAGTCCCTTTCTTGGGAACAATAATAGATTCTTTAGAAATGAAAATTTTCCTGACAGATGTCAGAGAGTCAAAGCTTCTAAACGCTTTTCAAGTTCTTCACTCTGTTCTACGGCCTTCCATAGCTCAGTGCATGGAAGTAGTAGGGTTGATGGTTGCAGCAATGGACATAGTTCCTGTTGCGCGAATTCATCTAAGACCATTACAACTGTGCATGCTCAAACAGTGGAATGCGGACTATACAGACTTGTCTCCAGTGATTCAAGTGGATCAGAAGACCAGAGACTCACTCCGTTGGTGGCTGACCAGGATCACCTGTCCCAGGGAATGAGCTTCCGCAGACCAGAGTGGGTCATTGTCACGACCGACGCCAGTCTATTAGGCTGGGGCGTGGTCTGGGATTCCCTGAAAGCTCAGGGTCTATGGTCTCGGGAAGAGTCTCTTCTACCAATAAACATTCTGGAACTGAGAGCGATATTCAATGCTCTCCGGGCTTGGCCTCAACTAGCAAAGGCCAGATTCATAAGATTCCAATCATACAACATGACGACTGTTGCTTACTTCAACCATCAGGGGGGAACAAGGAGTTCCCTGGCGATGAGAGAGGTGACCAAGATCATCAAATGGGCGGAGGATCACTCCTGCCACCTGTCTGCGATCCACATCCCAGGAGTGGAAAACTGGGAGGCGGATTATCTGAGTCGTCAGACCTTTCATCCGGGGGAGTGGGAACTCCACCCGGAGGTGTTTGCCCAGTTGACCCAATTATGGGGCATTCCAGACATGGATCTGATGGCATCTCGTCAGAACTTCAAGGTTCCTTGCTACGGGTCCAGATCCAGGGATCCCAAGGCGACTCTAGTGGATGCATTAGTGGCGCCTTGGACTTTCAACCTAGTTTTTGCGTTTCCACCGTTCCCTCTCATTCCCAGGCTGGTAGCCAGGATCAAACAGGAGAGGGCCTCTGTGATTTTGATAGCTCCTGCGTGGCCACGCAGGACTTGGTATGCAGACCTGGTGAATATCTCATTGGCTCCACCATGGAAGCTACCTTTGAGACAGGATCTTCTAGTACAAGGTCCATTCGAACATCCAAATCTAGTTTCTCTCCAGCTGACTGCTTGGAAATTGAACGCTTGATTTTGTCTAAGCGTGGGTTTTCGGATTCTGTGATAGATACTCTGGTACAAGCCAGAAAACCTGTGACTAGAAAGATTACCATAAAATATGGAAAAGATATATCTGTTGGTGTGAATCCAAGGGATTCTCATGGAGTAAGATTAAAATTCCTAGGATCCTTTCCTTTCTCCAAGAAGGTTTGGATAAGGGATTATCAGCGAGTTCTCTAAAAGGACAGATTTCTGCTTTATCTGTCTTGTTACACAAACGACTGGCAGCTGTGCCAGATGTTCAAGCTTTTGTTCAGGCTTTGGTCAGGATCAAGCCTGTTTACAGACCCTTGACTCCTCCCTGGAGTCTAAATGTGGTTCTTTCAGTTCTTCAAGGGGTTCCGTTTGAACCCTTACATTCCATAGATATCAAGTTGTTATCTTGGAAAGTTCTGTTTTTGGTTGCTATTTCTTCTGCTAGAAGAGTTTCTGAATTATCTGCTCTGCAGTGTAATCCGCCCTATCTGGTGTTCCATTCAGATAAGGTTGTTTTGCGTACTAAACCTGGTTTCCTTCCAAAGGTTGTTTCCAACAAGAATATTAACCAGGAAATAGTTGTGCCTTCTTTGTGTCCGAATCCAGTTTCAAAGAAGGAACGCTTGTTACACAATTTAGATGTAGTCCGTGCTTTAAAGTTCTATTTAGAAGCAACAAAGGATTTCAGACAAACATCTTCTCTGTTTGTCGTTTATTCTGGCAAGAGGAGAGGTCAAAAAAGCTACTGCTACCTCTCTTTCCTTTTGGCTGAAAAGCATCATACGATTGGCTTACGAGACTGCCGGACGGCAGCCTCCTGAACGAATCACAGCTCACTCTACTAGGGCTGTGGCTTCCACATGGGCCTTCAAGAACGAGACTTCTGTTGATCAGATATGTAAGGCAGCGACCTGGTCTTCTCTGCACACTTTGTCCAAATTCTACAAATTTGATACTTTTGCTTCTTCGGAGGCTATTTTTGGGAGAAAGGTTTTGCAAGCCGTGGTGCCTTCTGTTTAGGTAACCTGATTTGCTCCCTCCCTTCATCCGTGTCCTAAAGCTTTGGTATTGGTTCCCACAAGTAATGGATGACACCGTGGACCGGACACACCAATGTTGGAGAAAACAGAATTTATGCTTACCTGATAAATTACTTTCTCCAACGGTGTGTCCGGTCCACGGCCCGCCCTGGTTTTTTAATCAGGTTTGACGAATTTCTTTCTCTATACACTACAGTCACCACCGCACCCTATAGTTTCTCCTTTTTTTCTCCTAACCGTCGGTCGAATGACTGGGGGGGCGGAGCCTGGGAGGGACTATATGGACAGCTCTTGCTGTGTGCTCTCCTTGCCTTTCCCTGTGGGGGAGGAGAATATCCCACAAGTAATGGATGACACCGTGGACCGGACACACCGTTGGAGAAAGTAATTTATCAGGTAAGCATAAATTCTGTTTTCATAGCACAAAGTAAAAATCAAATTTCAAGCACATTTTTTTAAATTGTATTTATTTAAAGAGATAGTCTTGTCAAAATTAAACTTTCATGATTCAGATAGAGCATGTGATTTTAAGCAACTTTCTAACTTACTCCTATTATCACATTTTCTTCATTCTCTTGGTATCTTTATTTGAAAAAGCAAGAATGTAAGGTTAGGAGGCAGCCTATTTTTGGTTCAGCACCTGGGTAGCGCTTGCTGATTAGTGAATTACATTAAGCCACCAATCAGCAAGCGCTACCCAGGTGCTGAACCAAAAATGGGCCCCCTCCTAAGCTTACATTCATGCTTTTTCAAATAAAGATACAAAAAGAACAAAGAAAATTTAATAGAAAGAGTAAATTTGAAAGTTGCATAAAATTGCATGCTCTATCTGAATCATGACAGTTTAATTTTGACTAAACTATACCTTTAATGCGAAATGAGTCCCCAGCCTAAGATAGTGGGCTGGGCATTTTACCCCTACTGATCTCTCACTAATTTATGTCGCCGAATGGAAGCTGGTGAGTTTGTCTCAAAATATGCAATTCACCGACTGATTAAAGGGACCTAAAACCCAATGATTCATGATTCAGATAGAGAATACACTTTTAAATAACTTTACAATGTACTTCTATTATGTATGTGCAGCTCTTGAGCCTACCTAGCTATGCTTTTCAACAAAGGATTCCAAGAGAAAAATAAAAATAAAAGGACATGAAATAAAAAAAATTGAAAATGAATAAATACATTTTTAATTTGCTTCTTTAAATTTTTTTTTTGGTATCCATTGTTGAAAACCAAGTAGGTAGCTCAGATGTGCAGATGTCTGGAGGAATATATGGCAGCAGTTTTGAAAGAATACTTTTCACAAATGTTATATATATGCAAGAGCACTAGGGGCAGCAATGTTTGCTGCCATATAGTACGCCAGACACATGCACTCTACCTACCTAGGAATCTCTTCAACAACAAAAATACTATGAGATCAAAGCAATTTTGATTATAGAAGTAAAGTGGAAACTTTTTAGAAAATTGTATTCTCTGTCTAAATAATGAAAGCGAAGGTTGGGTTTCATGCCCCTTTTATTTATGGAGAATACAATTTTGGGTTAATGTCTCTTTAAGATGTCTGGTTGGGAGTGTGGTTATCTGAGACTGCTGGAATTATGTAGGGCTTTCATTTTTAGTTTAATTTGTATGTAGCATTTACCATCTTTCAGCCAGTGCAGCTAATGCGTATTATTAAATGTAATTTAGTTAGTCAGAAGCTTCCTACACAGCTGTGACAAATCAGATCATTCACCTGTTGTTAGGTAAGTCAGAATTAAAACAGCAATAGCTGATAAAAATAGTTCAGATTGCTGACTCCTCAAAACTACTTGCTGCTAAGCAGATATCTGATGTTGTTGTGAGATAATGGTTAGAATCCCAAATCGCTTAGGCTTCATGATCTATCTATCTATCTATCTATCTATCTATCTATCTATCTATCTACCTATCATCTGTCTGTCTGTCTAAAGGTGATTTTTGTGCTGTGACCATCTACACTGAGTTTAACCAAACCTCAAACACCCCCCATTCCTTTCTTTGGGTGAATCATTTTTGCTGCCTTCAACCATTAAGGAACAAACAAAGATGTAGCAATAATACCTTTTACAAATTATCAGTAAAAAAAAGATCTAAAGCTGAAGTCCCATCAGGGCAATACAGAGTTTTTTTGTAGGCAGTGATGTTATTTTGCCTAATGACAAATACACATAGGTCCATGACCACTCTTCCCAGATTCCTATTTAATCCTTCAAACACTGTACAGTGCCTTTTTGCAGTACTATGTACCTCCATCTTAATTTCAAAACTATATTTTAAATTCAACCTGAACATCAGAAACCCCATCATTCATACTAAATCAAAGCTGTCATAGACTGAAAGTTATTGCACCC
Source organism: Bombina bombina (assembly GCF_027579735.1). Lineage (NCBI taxonomy): Eukaryota > Metazoa > Chordata > Amphibia > Anura > Bombinatoridae > Bombina > Bombina bombina. The sequence continues at coordinate 100,507,342 of NC_069505.1, read as the reverse complement.
AAGCATATGCTTTGTCCCAACCTCTTCTGGCATTCACCACACGTTATCATCTAGCATCCTGCACATCATGGTCAAAGTGTTTATTTCTATGCCTAGAAAGGGAAAGGTACATGCATGGTACCAGTGCCTCACCCTCAATGAGAGGAACCCAGACCTCATGATTAGCATTAGCTCTGCACATTACCGACATTACCTAACAGCAAAAAGTAATAAAGGTAGTGAGTCATAATGCAGACCCAACTGCCTAGTGCAAGAATGAGCTAAATGCTTCAAAAATGCATGGGAAAGAACACCACAACTGAAGGCACCTAAATACTAAGATGCCTCAAACACACACCAACCACTGAAAAGACACCATTAGTCTAAAGTAGGAAGGGTAGGTAGGCAGCAACCCATCTGCCAAGTCAATATCAAGTTTCCCCATTAATTCCCCAGACCTACACTTCATACTGTAGAAAAAAGTCTGAACAACTGTGCTTAGCTCTGTGATGGGCCCAAGGCATCACTGAGGCTTTTTTTTTTTTTTTGGGGGGGGGGGGGGAGGTGGGTGCGTAGAACAGAGGAGGAACTAAGTGCAACTTTCTCAGTAATATTTTTGGCAATGCTCCAAAGGGAATAAGTCATTGCCACTTCCTTAGTTAACTTAATGAACTTAGTTAACCTTTGGGAATTATTTGGCTAAATTCAAATCAAAATGCTGTTTTAAACACTTATTGTGGACTGTGGCCTAGTTTTCAGTGAGGTGGAAACTGGTGGTAACATAAAAAATTGCAATAAACTTTAATGGAGATAAATGTTTTTATCTGTAGTTTCCACAATTTACCACATCAATGAAAACTAGGCCTGTGTTGGCAAGGGTTTAGCACAGGTGATCAGAATGAGAACTTTCTAGCACACCTTGTGGACATTCATTTACGTATGGCCCACCCTGTCCGGTTTCGTAACTTAAAGCCAGAGGTGATCATGGAAATGTATTTTTAAGCTGCAGCTTTTATTTCATTCCTGTTTTTCCAAAGTGATGATCTTTCACCCTTTATCTATAATAGTGTAGGCTTTTTAATTCCATTGTTTTAACATTCTTTCATTTTTTAAAGATTTTTATTAGTTAATTAGTGCAGGTGAATTGATATAATGTAGTTATTTTATTAGTGTTATCTAACGTGTTATTTTTAATCTCAATACCTATCTGATTTCCTGACTTACAAACATAATTGTTCTATACATCTAATATTAATTGCCATGTCTTCTGATTCATGGTAGACAAACTCTTGATTTTCATTTTCTGTTTTGCATGTTATCAGTTTTTTCCAATCATTTAAACTAGAGCTGCAACAACTAATCAATATAATCAATAATAAGCGATTATGAAAATAGTTGTCAATGAATCTCATAATCGATTAGTTGGTTTGCAATTAGTTGGTCTGTGCACTCCTATGAGTTTATGCACATGGTATTGTGTTTTGGTATTGTGTTTTATGGTTATGCCCTTAGCCCAAGGATGGGGAACCTTGGCACTACTGATGTTTAAGAACTACATTACCCATGATGCTTAGGCACTCTGAAGTCCAGTTGAGCTGCATGAAAAATGTAGTTCTGAAACATCTGGAGGGCCAAGGTTCCCCATCCCTGCCTTAGCCTAAAGGACGTATACAGACATTTACTTTTGAGTTTTTCAGAACAGTATAAGTTTACAACTACTGGTTTATGTGCAACCCAGAAATAAAATTGGAGTCATCATTTGGATTATTTATATTAAACCAGGTGATTTGGTACTATACTTTGCATGATATAGTGCTGAGCTTGCTATTTACACCTAGCTCTAGATTGATGGGATTTGTTATTTGATTTGATGTGCACTATTATCTGTTTGCACAATTATTAGAGGATTGCTTGTTATTTCTGATTATATGTACTGTATAGATAAATGTTTAAAGCTTTGTCCTGCTATTGATATATAGTCCTTAGCCCTTTTGACTAATTCTAATATGTACTAAATTCAACCTCTAAGTATACTGTATATCTGTTATTTTAAGAGCAGAATAGATCATTTCTTTTACAAGATATGACAAGTCCACGGATTTCATCCTTACTTATGGGATATCGCCTCCTGGTCAGCAGGAGGAAGCAAAGAGCACCACAGCAGAGCTGTATATATAGCTCCTCCCTTCCCTCCCACTGCAGTCATGCTCTTTGCCTGTGTTAGTGATAGGAAGAGGTAAAGTGAAGTGTTAGTTTTTAGATTCTTCAATCAAGAGTTTATTGTTTTAAAAGTGGTGCTGCTGAGTGCTGCTTTATTCTGGGGTGTAACCTAGACCAGATCAGTCTCTTCAATAGAAAAGAGAAGCATTTGGTGGCTTTAAGGCAATGGGAACTGGTGGGATTATATTCTCACTGCGCCTCCCATTCTGATGCTGCCCTTTCTGTGATAGCCTAAGCTGAATCTGACTCAGGCTTCATCTTTCTACAGGACTACAGGAGGGACCTAATGGACCTCTGAACCCTGTTGCGGCTGTCTTGCTGTCGGACAGCATATAGAGGTAAGTGCAGTTTTTATTTCTCTATAGGGTATTCTTGTAGATATATACCTCAGGGAATTCTGCACTTAAATATACTTATGGGAAGCAGGGGCTGTCTGTGAAGAGCTTCTCCCTGACAGCGTGTTGCAGTATTATTTTTGTAAACTGGCTGCACGTATTTACATATTTCTGTTATTATTATTATTATTATCGGTTATTTATAGAGCGCCAACAGATTCCGCAGCGCTATTAACAAAGGCGGAGTAGAACAAAACAATTATAGGGATCAAATGGGTAGAGGGCTCTGCCAAGAGTTGCACTCAGGGCCGTCTTTAATATTGACTGTACCCTGGGCAAACATTTTCTTGGCCCCCCCCCCACCCCATGCAATTTCGCTCTCCACCCCCAACATCCCAAAAAACAACTAAATCAATTTATTTTTTATTTTTTAATTATTAGCCCAGCCGTGGATCATCCACTGCTGGGCTAATCATTTTAAAAAAATGAAATAAATTGCAATATGTTAAACTGGACCTAAGCAGTACTAATAAGTAAATAAATATATAAATTCCTCCACTGCGGATTCATTTAATATTCTTTTGAATGTGATTCTGGTGTGAGGTTAGCTGGTTAAAGAGAAGAGGCAGCCAACAGGAGCAAAGCAAGGTAAAGACTGAGGAGGAAGCATGGAGGTGCAGACAAATATAAGTTTACTGACTAGAACAGCAGAACTACTATGGGAAGCTGTAAAATCTGAGACAGAGAGAAAATAAAAACTATAAAAATAAACCTTACATTAATGTGTGAAGTATCAGCATGACACTATACATCAGCCACAGCAGCACATGTAACTTCTTTGCTAGGAACAAGTTCCCTCTCACCCTGCACTAGACAATACTGCATGGGGAGGGGCGTGTGTGCACTCACTTATTCTTCCCACTGACAACTTTCTACAAAGCACTGTTCCCCTAACAAATTTCAGTTAGTTTATCTTAGGGCCATAGAAGAAAGAGCAGGGCTAAGGGGACCAGCAGAATGGATGCTGTCTGTCCAAGGCTGCATGGATACAGTGTGAGATGAGTCACACAGCCTCAAGACTGAAGAGAGCAGTGTATGCAACTGCACAGATGCTCAAATCCTCACATCCCTGCCGCTCCAGCTTTCTGCTGCATGCGCCTACAGTCAGCCCTACCCAGAAACAATCGCCACCACCAGAGCAGTTACCTGGTAACAGTGGTAAGTGGGAATGGCTGGATGCCGAGTTAGGGCTTTGCATTCAGTGCTGCACAGTGCATATCTAAAACAGCACATGGCAATAGCTTGGCATGTCACATGACACTGGCACGGTCTGGCACAGTTTTAAAAAAAAAAATTATAAGCAGAGTACTTTTGACTGTGACAGTATTAGGACTGAATGTGTGTGTTCCCCATGTCACACCAACAGTCTGGTATAAACCATAAAAAAAAAAAAAATTTTTTTTTTTTTTTAGGACTCTTGGGCCCCTCAACAGAGACTGGGCCCTGGGCAGCTGCCCCTTTTGCCCTGTGTTAAAGACGGTCCTGGTTGCACTGTTGTAGTCAGCTCTTAAGAAGGTGATCTACAAACAGCCGGACTTTTAGGCTTGCATGCTAAGGGGGTTCAGGGGATAGCAATGGAGGAGAGGAACTGGTATAAAGAAAGGTTAGTGTAGGTTGTATGCATCCCTGAACAGTAGAGTCTTTAGGGAGCACTTGAAGCTTTTAAAACTAGAAGAGAGTCTTGTGGAGTGAGGCAGAGAGTTCCACAAGATGGGAGCCAGTCTGGAGAAGTCCTGTAAACGGGAGTGTGATGAGGTGACAAGAGAGGAGGAGAGTAGGAGGTCATGAGCAGAGCGAAGGGGACGGGAGGGAGAGTATCTGGAGACAAGGTCTGAGATGTAGGGGGGAGCAGTGAAGTTGAGGGCTTTGTATGTCAGAGTGAGAATTTTGTGTTTAATCCTGGAGGCAAGAGGAAGCCAGTGAAGGGATTGGCAGAGAGGTGCAGCAGATGAAGAGCGACGTGTAAGGAAGATGAGTCTGACAGAGGCATTCATTATGGATTGTAAAGGAGCTAGGCGGCAGGTGGGGAGACCAGAGAGGACAGAGTTGCAGTAATCAAGGCGGGAAAGAATGAGAGAGTGGATTAAAATCTTAGTTGTGTCTTGTGTAAGGAAGTGTCTAATTTTAGAGATGTTTTTAAGGTGGAATCGGCAGGCTTTAGCCAAGGACTGAATGTGAGGCGTGAAGGAAAAATCTGAGTCAAATGTGACCCCGAGACATCGGGCATGCGGGGTAGGGGTAATGATGGAGTTGTCGACAGTTATAGAGATATTGGGGGTGGAGATTTTGGAAGAAGGGGGGAAAATGAGGAGCTCAGTTTTGGAGAGATTTAGCTTGAGGTAGTGGGAGGACATCCAGTAAGAGATGTGAGAAAGAGTTGGATGTCATCGGCATACAAATGATACTGGAAACTGTGGGACTTAATTAGGGAACCTAGTGATGATGTATAGATTGAGAAGAGAAGGGGACAGAGGACAGAGCCTTGCGGTACTCCGACAGAAAGTGGTGACGGGGCAGAGGAGGCCCCAGAGGAGAAGGCTACACTGTTTTAATAGGACAGGTTTTGTTGTCACTCCCGGGGAATTATGGCCTTATCTAGCAAGGCAGTTGTGTTGTTATACACTACCCCACTGCATGTAGTGGAATGTGGAGACCTAGCGACTGTGTCAAACACCGGAGGTTTTATTATGATGTTTAATGGCGACCGGGAGCTAATTTAACCCACGAGGGGTTTTTAATCCGGTATGGGCTGTTTGAAAATCAGTAGCCTATCGGTTTATTTGCCAAAATTTTTGTCTCTCATTGTCCCCAAGGCAGATGTGTCTTTATAACAATTCAAAAGGAATGAGGGTTATATGCAGAAGCAACATTGCCATGTGTATTTGTGTATGGCGACCGGGAGATAGTTGGCTGTACGCCCACAAAAGTCGGAGTACACATAGAGCACCAAAGAAAGGGCGCCAAGACTGCTTCTTCTTCCTCACTTCTCACGGAGTGGAGGACTTTAATTGCTGGTCCTTCTCTGTTTGTTATACGATAACAAGCAATGGAAGAATCTAATCAGTTGCGCTTACTTCCGGTTTTCGGAAGTTACAGCACTATTGTCCGTATCTATTGAGCAGTGTATTCTGGTAGAGCCAGTCTTGCAGGGAACAAAGTGTTATATAGGATTCCTGCCTGTAAGTGTCAGTTCATCCGTTGACTTAGGAGGACAGTACTCACTATCCATAGTCGCTTTAGGTTTAAAGAGACAGTGTTGTGTTTTTATGGATTGATGTTTGTCATAAATCCTTTCTCTGAAGCAACATCTGTTAATAGTCTGAGCTCTGTGGCTCCCTGCAAGGTTTTCATTGCAATATTTTGTTATAAGAGATAAGACATTCTTTTAAATTTAAAGAGACAGTAACTTTTTTTCTCTGTAAATTTTATTGCATGACTTGCAGGGGTTTATTTGTCCTTCTCATCCTTTATAAATTGGATGGCACAAGGGACATTATGTAGTTCATAGACACAAAGATAAGTCACTTTCAGATTTAAAGCGACAGTACTGTTTATTTGTTGCTTCCTCCCTTATTGAAATAAACTTGTGTTAAGTTTTTTCTACTCAGTGAGTGCTCTGAAGTAGTATAATGGTCAGAGCAACAACTTATCACTTTGACAATACACATTTACAGGGAGATTACATTTAACCCAACTTTACATGTAACTTTCTGACGCTATGCAATGCAATATTGCACGCGACTTTCATTTGCTTTTGTACAATAAAAGTAAATAATATATGTTTTTACAGTTCAGGGGACAGTAAGGGTCATTTTAATTAGGACTTTGGGTGCATTCATCCTTTGTGGCTTAGGATGGAACAGTAGCACACAACAATAGGTTTTCCTTTAAGATGTACAAGGACTTAAACCTTAAACCTCTTAACTTAGCTATTTCAGTTATAATATCTGATATTTCCTTGCAGATTACCAAGTCAACAGCTAGCTGTAGTAACCTGAGGTTAGCTTAGCTGTCTAGCAAGCGTGAGGTTTGCAGTTTGGAACCAGCTGTAGCTATTTGCACTTTGTATGTGTGCTAGCAAGCTGTTTTAAATTTTCCATCTTAGCATGCACTTATGGTTGAATTCTTGATCTGCGGATACGCCAGCTAATTCTAAGCTTTTGGCTATTCCTTTCGAGGGGAAGACCCTGTTTGGGCCTTACTAGAAGGATTTTATGTCAGATATCATGGGAGGCAAGGGTCTCCTCTTCCCTCAGGATATGAAGCCCAATCAGTGAGGGCGACAAAGTAATTTTCGTTTCTTTTGAAATTTCAGGGGGATTCCATCTTTCTCTTTCGCGAAACAGGAAGAGAATTATTCACAAACCAAGTCCACTTGGGAGCCTAACCAGTCTTGGAACAAGAGTAAACAATCCAAGAAGCCAACTGCTGCTACCAAGTCAGCATGAAGGGCGGCCCCTGATCTGGTACCGGATCTAGTAGGGGGCAGACTTCTCACTTTGTCCAGGCTTGGATAAGAGATGTCAGGATCCTGGACACTAGACATGGTGTCTCAGGAGTATCAGGTAGTTCCTTCTTCTCGAGTATCTGTTGAACAGATAAAGAGAGAGGCGTTTCTTACGTTGTGTAGGAGGCCTCTTTCCCAGTAATATGTCCCGCTCCAATACAGGGACAGGGGTTTATTCAAATCAGTTGTAGTTTCCAAACAGGAAGGAACGTTACGACTCATTTTAGACCTCAAGAGGCTAAAACAAGTTTCTCAGGGTTCCATCTTTCCAGATGGAAACTATTCGTTCCGTTCTTTCATTGATCAGAGGGTCAATTTATGACTACTGTGGATCTAAAGGATGCATATCTCCATGTTCCTATCCACAAAGATCCTCTCAAGTTCCTCCGTTTTGCCTTTCTGGACAAACCTTTTTTTTAAGTCCGTGGCTTTTCCTTTCGGTCTGACCACGGCGCCCAAAATTTTCACGAAGATTCTGGGGTCTCTGCCAGCGGTCCTCGGTCACGAGGCATTGCAGTGGTGCCTTATCTGGATGATATTCTGCTCCAGGCGTCGTCTTATCAGTTGACAAAGTCTCAGGCCGACATTGTGCTGTCCTTTCTAAGGATTCACGGATGGAAGGTGAATCTCGAAAAGAGTTCACTGATTCCACAGACAAGGGCTCCTTTCCTGGGAACTCTAATCGACTTTCTATCCATGAAAATCTTTTTTGGCGAAAGTCAGAAAGTTAAAGATTCTGAATACTTGCCGATTCCTTCAGTTCAATCCTCGCTCAGTACAGACAATTGGAATGATGGTGGCGGCAATGGACATCATTCCGTTTGTTCGGTTTCATCTCAGACATCTACAGCTGAGCATGTTCAGACAATGGAATGGAGATTATGCAAATTTGTCTCCTCAAATAGATCTGGACAGGAGACAAGGGATTCTCTTCTTTGGTGGTTGTCGCCGGATCATCTGTCCCAAGGGACGTGCTTCCGCAGACCCTCATGGGTGATAGTGACAATGGACGCCAGTCTACTAGGATGGGGCGCAGTCTGGGATTCCCTGAAGGTTCAGGGTGTGTGGACTCGGTCTGAGTCTCTACTTCCAATCAATATTCTGGAGTTGAGAGCAATATTCAATGCACTTCAGGCTTGGCCTCAGTTGGCTTCGGCCAAATTCATCCGATTTCAGTCGGACAATATCTCGACTGTGGCTTACATCAATCATCAGGGAGGAACAAGGAGTTCCTTAGTGATGACAGAAGTATCCAAGATAATTCGGTGGGCGGAGGCTCACTCTTGTTATCTGTCAGCAATCTACATCCCAGGAGTGGACAACTGGGAAGCAGATTTTTTTGAGCAGACAGACGTTTCATCCAGGGGAATGGGATCTCCATCCGGAGGTCTTTGCCAATTTGATTCTCAGATGGGGCAGACCGGAGCTGGATCTTATGGCATCTCATCAGAATGCCAAGCTCCCGAGATACGGATCCAGATCCTGGGATCCTCAGGCCGAACTGATAGATGCCTTGGCAGTGCCTTGGTCGTTCAACCTAGCTTATGTGTTTCCGCCGTTTATTCTCCTTCCCCTGGTGATTGCTCGGATCAAACAGGAGAGGGCTTCAGTGATTCTTATCGCTCCTGCGTGGCCTCGCAGGACTTTGTATGCCGATCTGGTGGACATGTCTTCTCTGCCACCGTGGAAGCTTCCATTGAGGCAGGACCTTCTCATTCAGGGACCCTTCCATCATCTGAATCTAGTTTCTCTGCAGCTGACTGCTTGGAGATTGAACGCTAGATTTTATCTAAGCGTGGGTTCTCTGATTCGGTCATTGATACCTTGATCCAGGCACGTAAGCCTGTTACTAGTAAGATTTACCATAAGATATGGCGTAAATATCTTTATTGGTGCGAATCCAAGGGCTACTCATGGAGTAAGATTAGGATTCCTAGGATTTTATCTTTTCTCCAGGAAGGATTGGAGAAAGGGTTATCAGCAAGTTCCTTAAAGGGACAGATTTCTGCTTTTTTGCTACTCAAACATCTGGCAGATATTCCAGATGTTTAAGCTTTTTGACAGGCTCTGACTAGAATCAGGCCTGTGTTTAGACCTATTGATCCTCCCTGGAGTTTGAATTTAGTTCTTAAGGTTCTTCAAGGGGTTCCGTTTGAACCTATGCATTCCATAGATATTAAGTTGTTATCTTGGAAGGTTTTATTTTTGGTTGCTATTTCTTCTGCTCGCAGAGTTTCTGAGCTTTTAGCATTACAATGTGATTCTCCTTACCTTATTTTTCATTCCGATAAGGTAGTGTTACGTACCAAAGCTGGTTTTCTTCCTAAGGTTGTTTCCAACAAGAATTTTAATCAGGAAATTATTGTTCCTACCTTGTGTCCTAATCCTTCTTTTAAGAAGGAGCATCTGTTACATAACTTGGACGTGGTCCGCGCCCTGAAGTTTTACTTGCAGGCGACTAAAGAATTTCGTCAATCATCTTCATTATTTGTTGTCTTTTCCGGAAAATGTAGGGGTCAGAAAGCTACGGCTACCTCTCTCTCTTTCTTGCTGAAGAGCAGGGCCGTCTTTAATATTGACTGTACCCTGGGCAAACATTTTCTTGGCCCCCCCCCCCCACCCCATGCAATTTCGCTCTCCACCCCCAACATCCCAAAAAACAACTAAATCAATTTATTTTTTATTTTTTAATTATTAGCCCAGCCGTGGATCATCCACTGCTGGGCTAATCATTTTAAAAAAATGAAATAAATTGCAATATGTTAAACTGGATCTAAGCAGTACTAATAAGTAAATAAATATATAAATTCCTCCACTGCGGATTCATTTAATATTCTTTTGAAAGTGATTCTGGTGTGAGGTTAGCTGGTTAAAGAGATTTAGGGCAGCCAACAGGAGCAAAGCAAGGTAAAGACTGAGGAGGAAGCATGGAGGTGCAGACAAATATAAGTTTACTGACTAGAACAGCAGAACTACTATGGGAAACTGTAAAATCTGAGACAGAGAGAAAATAAAAACTATAAAAATAAACCTTACATTAATGTGTGAAGTATCAGCATGACACTATACATCAGCCACAGCAGCACATGTAACTTCTTTGCTAGGAACAAGTTCCCTCTCACCCTGCACTAGACAATACTGCATGGGGAGGGGCGTGTGTGCACTCACTTATTCTTCCCACTGACAACTTTCTACAAAGCACTGTTCCCCTAACAAATTTCAGTTAGTTTATCTTAGGGCCATAGAAGAAATAGCAGGGCTAAGGGGACCAGCAGAATGGATGCTGTCTGTCCAAGGCTGCATGGATACAGTGTGAGATGAGTCACACAGCCTCAAGACTGAAGAGAGCAGTGTATGCAACTGCACAGATGCTCAAATCCTCACATCCCTGCCGCTCCAGCTTTCTGCTGCATGCGCCTACAGTCAGCCCTACCCAGAAACAATCGCCACCACCAGAGCAGTTACCTGGTAACAGTGGTAAGTGGGAATGGCTGGATGCCGAGTTAGGGCTTTGCATTCAGTGCTGCACAGTGCATATCTAAAACAGCACATGGCAATAGCTTGGCATGTCACATGACACTGGCACGGTCTGGCACAGTTTAAAAAAAAAAAATTATAAGCAGAGTACTTTTGACTGTGACAGTATTAGGACTGAATGTGTGTGTTCCCCATGTCACATCAACAGTCTGGTATAAACCATAAAAAAAAAAAAAATTTTTTTTTTTTTTTTTTTAGGACTCTTGGGCCCCTCAACAGAGACTGGGCCCTGGGCAGCTGCCCCTTTTGCCCTGTGTTAAAGACGGTCCTGCTGAAGAGTATCATCCGTTCTGCATATGAGACTGATGGACAGAAGCCTCCTGAAAGAATTACGGCTCATTCTACTAGGGCTGTGGTTTCCTCATGGGCATTTAAAAAATTATGCTTCTGTTGATCAGATTTGCAAGGCTGCAACTTGGTCGTCTCTTCACACTTTTTCCAAATTTGATACTTTTGCCTCGTCCGAGGCCGGTTTTGGGAGAAAGGTTCTTCAAGCAGTGGTGCCTTCTGTTTAGGTTCCTGTCTTGTCCCTCCCTTTCATCCGTGTCCTATAGCTTTGGTATTTTATCCCATAAGTAAGGATGAAATCCGTGGACTCGTCATATCTTGTAAAAGAAAAGGAAATTTATGCTTACCTGATAAATTTTGTTTCTTTTACGATATGTTGAGTCCACGGCCCACCCTGTCATTTTCTAGTTATGTCTTTATTTTGTTAAACTTCAGTCACCTCTGCACCTTGGCTTTTCCTTTCTCTTCCTAACTTCGGTCGAATGACTGGAGTGGGAGGGAAGGGAGGAGCTATATATACAGCTCTGCTGTGGTGCTCTTTGCCTCCTCCTGCTGACCAGGAGGCGATATCCCATAAGTAAGGATGAAATCTGTGGACTCGTCATATCGTAAAAGAAACAAATTTATCAGGTAAGCATAAATTTCCTTTTCCCCTTACCTTATAGCTGGTTATTTACCATTGCATATAGATATTCAAGATATTTTTATGTTGGAATGAAGTCCAGGCTTACTTTGTTAAGAAGCCCCTTGCAAAGGAGGGTGGAGGGTTAACAAAAGATAAATATTTCACCTTGGTGAAATTGGCAAAAACCCTACTTATGCATCTCAGGCACCTCAACACTATCTGAGTGCCTCTTTTCTACTTCAGCAAAATAGGATGCAAAAAGAGAACCCACCTCAGCCAGGAGCATGTGGTCATGCTGACATTTTTGCATTTCAATGCAAAGTTTTTGAAAGAGTGAATAACAGAATGTTCTAAACAGTGATAGCCTACCTCTTTTCAAACAGTTTGTTGTTTTGTGTTGCCTAATTATAAAATTTGCTCTTCTGCTTAAAGGGACACTGAACCCAAATTTTTTCTTTCGGGATTCAGATAGAGCATACAATTTTAAACAACTTTCTAATTTACTCCTATTATCAATTTTTCTTCGTTCTCTTGCTATTTTTATTTGAAAAAGAAGGCATCTAAGCATTTTTTGGTTCAGTAGTCTGGACAGCACTTTTTTATTGGTAAATGAATGTATCCACCAATCAGCAAGAACATCCCAGGTTGTTCACCAAAAATGGGCCGGCATCTAAACTTACATTCTTGCATTTCAAATAAAGATGCCAAGAGAATGAAGAAAATTTTATAATAGGAGTAAATTAGAAAGTTGCTTAAAATTTCATGCTGTATCTGACTCAAGAAAGAAAGAAAGAAAAAATTTGGGTTCAGTGTCCCTTTAAATATTTTGTTTTTATCCGATTAGTTGATTAATTGAAAATATAATAATCAGATTAATCGATTATGAAAATAATAGTTGCACCCCTAACAAGGGAAACGGCAACCCCAGAGGATCGTTTTGGCCTCCTTTGGGCCTCATCAGTGAGGTGCAGCCATATCCCTCTAAGCACATTGGGCAAGGAGTCCACGTCTGGTTTCCCCCATCACCCTTAAGGAGACTTCCCCCAGGCTCATAATACAAACAAAAAAATAAGCAGTCTGCCAGGAACAAACAACAGCTCAATGGCTTGTTCTATGGCCGGTTACCACCTGGAAGTAGCTTCGTTTAGCCTAATTGTGCTTTTCACAAGGGAAACTTTTGTGAAGCATATCAGTCTGATCATGCCTAATAAGGTCAGTCCAGCCCCAAAATACCAGGCAATTCTCCTCTGAACAAGGGAAATGGCAACTCCAGAGGATCGTTTCAGCCTCCTTTGGGCCTCGTGAGGTGCAGCCATAACACTCTAAGCACATTGGGAGGCATAGCAAAGAGGAGATTAAAGGGATATAGAAACAATAATAATTCCCCATACCATGTTTAATTGTGAATATACAGTATATAAAAAAAAAGGTATATTTCACTTTCTACCTTTCTCTTCTGTGATTATGAAACTCTACCTAACTCGTAGCAATGGCGTTGCAGCAGAAATACTCAGACTAACTGCAGGGTCATTTTGCCTTTAACTGTTCTGTATTGCCTGGATATTGGGTCTGCTCTTAGTACACCAACGTTAGCCTTGTTTGTAATCTTAGTTGACGTTACACAAATAGTCTTTTCATCTATCAGTGTTTTCCTTGAGATTTACAGCATACTATGCAGCCAACTGGGGCTTACAAAACTGAATGTCAGTATGCTCTTTTATTTTATAATCTTCACAGACAGTGACTACAGATGAAAGACCATTTTTTTTCACTAAATATTTATTGTTCAGTTATCTGTTTTGTCTATACATTTTTTAGTTTTATTGCCTCCCTTTGTTATGTAGTTTTACCTAATAACAATAAAACTTTACAAAAAATACATCAATAGATTATTATACTCCAGACTGTGCATTAAAGGGACAGTAGTCATAAATTAAACTTAAATGGATTGGAGATGACAATGAAAGTTTAAACAACTTTCCAGTTTACCTTTGATATAAATTTTGCCTAGTTCTCTTGATATCCTTTTTCAAAGAGTACTCCTTGGTGAACTCAGGCGCGTGCATCTGTCTGTAGCCATCTGGCAGCAGTGTTTGCAACATTGTTTATAGCAATGTTATACATAGATACAAAGACTGTTGCCATAGACCACTAAATACAAGTGCACACTCCTGAGCTCCATTCAGCCTACCTCTCTTTACTCTTAAAGGGACAGTCTACACCAGAATTTGTATTGTTTAAAAAGATAAATAAGCCCTTTATTACCCAGTTTTGCATAACCAACACAGTTATATAAATACACTTTTTACCTCTGTGATTACCTTGTATCTAAGCCTCTGCAAACTGCCCCCTTATTTCAGTTCTTTTGACAGCCATCCATTTTAGCCAATCAGAGCTTGCTCTCTGGAACTCCACGTGCGTGAGCACAGTGTTATCTATATGACACACATGAACTAATGCCCTCTAGTGGTGAAAAACAGTAAAAATGCCCTGAGAGAAGAGGCAGCCTTTAAGGGCTTAGAAATTTGCATATGAACCTCCTAGGTTTAGCTTTTAACTAAGAATACCTAGAGAACAAAGCAAAATTGGTGATAAAAGTAAATTGGAAAGTTTAACATTACATTCTCTATCTGAATCATGAAAGTTTATTTTGGACTAGACTGTCCCTTTAACAAAGTACAATTCAAAATTAAAGGTAATTGAAAAATTGTTTAAAGGGACATTCTACTCCAGAATTTTTTATTGTTTAAAAAGATAGATAATTCCTTTATTACCCATTCCTCAGTTTTGCATAACCAACACTGTAATATTAATATACTTTTTACCTCTGTGATTACCTTTTTATCTAAGCCTCTGCAGACGGCCCCCTTATCTTAGTTGTTTGGCAGACTTGCATTTTAGCCAATCAGTGCTGACTTATAAATAACTCCACGGGCGTGAGCACACTGTTATCTTTATGGCCCACATGAACTAGCGCTACTAGCTGTGAAAAACTGTCAAATGCATTCAGATAAGAGGTGGCCTTCAAGGGCTTAGAAATTATCATATGAGCCTACCTAGGTTTAGCGTTCAACAAAGAATGCCAAGCAAACAAAGCAAATTTGATGATAAAAGTAAATTGGAAAGTTGTTTAAAATTGCATGTCCTATCTGATTTTTAATTTTGAGTTGACTGTCCCTATAAAAGCACATAGTCTATCTGAATTATGTATGTTTGAAGGACATAGGACTCGATTTATCATGCTACGGCTGACCGTGTCGTACATATGCGCCCCTGTCCGCCGCAGTTCGCCTCTGTCAGACTGAATTCCGCTGGCGGAATTCAGCATTGCAGTCAATATCACTATCCAGCACTTTCCTTTTTACTCACGTGCAAGCTGCAGGGGCCTGCAACTCCAAGAAACAAAGGTAAAAATACAATAACAACAGCACTGTGAATTGCAATTTAAATGCTCAATTTTATTCCAGCATAGAGGGAACGGATGAAGAAGAATGCCCTTATTCATGTCAGCATTGCAGAAGAACGATATATGCCGCCCGTTCACAGCCAATCACGCGCGGACAGGAGCTGTCAATCTCCCGGGTCGGACGAGACCGGGGAGATTGAAATTCTCCACCTAAGAGGTTGAGAAGAGGTTATAGAAGCAACGATCAGATAAATACGGATTCATCGACCCCATCATTTGCAGTGTGGATGTTTCTGCAGTACTAAATGGCAGCAGCTTTGCAACAATGTTATACATTAGCAACAGCACTAGATAGCAGCAGTATTTACTGTCATGTAGTGCTCCATTCATGTGCACGCTACCTATCTAGATATCTCTTCAACAAAGAATAACAGAGAATGAAGCACATTTTATAATATAAGTAAATTGAATACTTTTTCAAAATTGTATTCTCCATCTCAATCATAAATGACTTTACTGTCCCTTTAATTCATTCCCTTCATCCATGTCTCTTTAAGAATTTTGTTTTTAACCCATGATATGTGACATCAACTACTTAGGTGAATTTGCCCTAGCAATACTTATTGTTACTATTAGGAGTTCTAAAATACTGCTTGACCCTGCCTACCTTGGAAGTTGCTGAAACCTCACAGGAAGTGTGACAGTTAATGACAGGAGTCTGTTGAACAATGTGACATTTTTACTGAAGCACATAATTGTTTGTCAGTTTGGTTTAGAAAAGGTAATATATTGGTATCCTGTTCCTGCATATCCTATTTTTTCTGCCGGTAATAGATCTTAAAAATTCAGATCTTTGAAATGGAAAATGCCATTTAATAAAAAACAAAATAAATGTGCTATTTAATCTTCACTCACAGGATAGAGGAACATTAAATACTAAGTTATGATAACTTTCCATTTCTAAAGCCCAGGAAACCAAATAAAACTGTACAGAAACCTTTTTGTTTTGTTTTTGTGGCTGCACAAAATGTCATTTATTAAGAAACTAACAGAATGAGGAATGAGTGTTTTTTTTTAATATGATCCCTACAGCCGTATATAAGTTTTATTTGTTATTTTGTATAAATTGTTCCATTGCCATTATATACAAGGTGTTTATAGCCCAGATATATTTGTGAGGTGTGATGCCTTTTTATTGACAGAAATTCTAAACACATTGTAGTTCATGAACTTTCCCGCCGCTCAGTTCCCTCGTCTAGAAGTGGACACGTTTATGTTTGATTGTTTATTCTTTGTAATCCCTCTTTGTAGAAATAATCGCGGCTGCCCGTAAAGAGACTTGCACTAAAAATAAAAAGAATTGGCTGCACTGCTTATTCGATAAGATTATTGCCTGTGCATAGACGGCCTGGAAATGGGCTGGGGCAATGAAAACTCTAACAATTGAGATTTTTTTTTTTAAAGGAACTTTTAAAAGAAAGATTCTAATTAAAAAATCACATGCTCTAATTATTTAAAGCAGAGGTTGGCAATTGTTTCTGTATATTTTAGGCTTTGCAGGCCAAGAAGCAAAATCGAAGATAAACAAATTTCCGAAAGTTTTTATTGATGAAATTCAGATTATTCGGCAAACACTTGGAAAGTTTCGTTGGTTGTAGCCAAATTTTCATTTGTTGTTTTGCAAATAAATTCTGGTGAGATTCTGATTTTAATTTTTCTGACCATTGCTTTCTTTGATTAGGAATATTGTGTTGATTTATATTGTAATGTGCAAAGCAGCAGGGCGGAGCGAGAAGAGTGCCACAATATCTGTTGGAATTATTGAACTCTGCTATTTTAGCTCAAAATAAGCCTTAGACAATAAATAAATGAATGAGAGAGACATTGACACTGACATTTGAATTTCATATATTTTTTATGTGTCATTAAAGGGACACTAAACCCAAATTTTTTCTTTCATGATTCAGATAGAGCATCCGATTTTAAGCAACTTTCTAATTTACTCCTATTATCAATTTTTCTTCATTCTCTTGCTATCTTATTTAAAAGCAGGAATGTGATGCAAAGGAGCCGATCCATTTTTGTTTGAGAACCTAGGTTATGCTTGCTTATTGTTGGGTAAATGTAAGCCTCCAATAAGCAAGCGCTATCCATGGTGCTGAAACTAAAATGGGCTGGCTGCTAAGATTTACATTCCTGCTTTTAAAATAAAGATGGCAAGAGAACAAAGAAAAATAATAATAATAGGAGTAAATTAGCAAGTTGCTTAAAATTTCATGCTCTATCTGAATAATGAAAGAAAAAATGTGGGTTCAGTGTCCTTTTAAATACTACTGTCCATTTGATTTTTTCCCCCCAAAACATTTAAAATTGTAAAAAAACATTCATATGGCTTGTGCCATAAAATAGGTGACAGGCCTGATTTGGCTCCTATGCCGTACCCCTGCTTATTGACCCTAGATAGGTATGTGTTTAACCCAGCAAAGTCCCTTTTAGGAGTCTCAAGCCTTGCAGCTCCCAAGCGGGATACAGCTGATCAACCAATCACCAGATGTTTTCTGCTAAATAAAGTGTTAATGGGGCATACTAATGCAAACAAAATGGCATGCTATAATTCACAAATGAGTTAAACACATATTTAAAGTCCCTCTTATGAGCCAGAAACTGCAGGTAAGTCAATCAGGAGATCCAACCCATTAATTCTAGCCATGTTCAGCTTGGGAGCTGGAATGTGTTGGCTCCTAAACAGAACATTACCTGTGCAGTGTTAAACACATAGTTTATGGGAGTTAAACACACAGTAGGGCAGGGTCAATAGTCTTAAAATGACATGGGGTAAGAAATTAACATGATTACTTTTTGTATAACTGTGAATTAAATGTACCTGTTTAGCTAGCTGCAATTTATCTTCTCCCCCTGCCCCAGTATGGTGTCTTGTGTTACAGACAATTAAGCACAGTGTTTCATGAACTGTTATAATGTATGGGTGTGTGCTGCCAAGAGTTTAGCAATCTGCTCGTTGCCAAGAGTGGTAAGTGAAGCGCTACACCACATGTGCACTGAAGTTTAAAGCACCACACAATAAAGTTAAAGCAGATCTTTTGAAAACGAGTGCGAATAAATGCCTTTTTGTATTTATATTCCTCCAGTTGTTCAATATCTTGACTTACAAAGTCTTTCCCAGAGTTTCGGTTACTTTTATTGCAGATTTTGTACACATTTCTGATTTTTTTTATTTAAATCCTTTAAGATTTCCTCTCCATTAAAACTCCATGTTCTGACTTCTTTTTGTTTTTGATGGGGGGCTTGGTGCTTCTCAACACTATTTAAAAGAGAAAATGATTCTTTTTCAAATAAGGGTTCTTGCTCATCTGTAGCTGCTAAATAAGCTGAGATCGAGGGGTTTGAATAACCATCCCCTCATCCAGCTCCATTGCAGCTATATTGGTACCACCACTTTGCAACATTACCATACATTTACAGTAACCCCACTGGCACTCTCATTGAAGAAACATAGAGTTTGACAGTAGATATGAACAAAAAAGGCCCATCAAGTCTACCCATATTACATGTTACTGCTTTCTTAGGATAGCCTTATGCATGTCCCAGGCATTTTTAATTTTCTTTTACAGTCCCTGTATTTACCACCTCTATTGGACATTTGTTCCATAAATCCACCACCCTGTCTCTAAAAAAAACAGCTTCCTCACATTTTTCCTGAATCTGCTACCCTTTAACTTAAGATTGTTACTTATTTTGGTATTTCTATGGAAATTACTTTCAGCTTCTTGAAGACTTGCGAGTCCTGACTATTAGGCCACCAACGATTCCTAGCTTATAGTGCAGAGTTTCTTCAAAAACTGTCTCTGCTAGATGTTGCCCTTGCATGACAAGAACTGATCTTCATACACACACAGGCCGCGTGAACATGACGAGAGTGGCAAATCGTGTGCTTTGAAGCAGTTAAATGGGAAACATTTTTACAGTACAATAACCCTTTAACTTTATATTAAAACTATCTATGAAGTAATGAAGCATATTTATAAATGTCAACAACTATAGAATTTAAAACAGCAATTGAGAGGTTTAATAATCCCTGGTCCAGTCTTGTTTATTGGGAATTTAAACAACCAACTCATTTCCTTTATTTTAACCCGGAAAACAGAGTTAGAATCTTAATCTAGAAAACTAAATTTTATATAGACTTTACCAATCTAATTTTATTTTCCAGACTATTCTCTCCATACTTATAACAATGCTCCCGTTACTTTCTGGTATCTCTGCTTATATTCGTTGTAAATTAAGTCAAAATTATGGTTTATGGGCTGGAAAGTTCAGAACTTGTGTAGTTATAAGGGTTAAGGCTATAGTGTGAGCTACAAAATTATATATTTTGTGACCGCCGTCAATATTGATTTTTCTATTAAAAGAGTACGTCTAACCCAGCACAAATTTCCGTTGCTAATGATGATAAGCCTTTGTAATGCAAACCTTACAAATTAATGTAATAATTATTTTTCCCCCACATAATTAGAAATTACACTTAAAGGGATGTGATACACATCTGTTGAATAACTTAAAAGTGATGTAGCATTTATGTAAAAAGCTGACTAGAAAATATAGAACTGATCATCTCTGTGTAAAAAGACATTTTATTTCAAAATTTCCTCATTAGCCACATCATGGCATGTGTAGGCACAATCAATTTATTTCTCTCCTCAATTCATTGAAGTTTTCTATGAAATCTCGTGAGATTTCATTAAAGCAAAGTGTGAACTTTGCATTGATTTTGGTAATTGTCTTTTTATTTAAACCATGTAGATGGCAGTAAAATATGTTTATGTGATGTTTACTTGTCATTGTTTTACAATTATGCTGCAACACTTTCAAGTGATTTAGTATATGGGTATCATGTCAATTTAAAGCTAAAACATATTGCATTGCAAAGTAAAATGTAGTTTTTCTGTATTTCTTATCTCTTTGGGTACTGACAGACTTTGGTCTAGATTGAATAAAACTAATATCTCACAGAAGAAGATCAAAATGTATTCTTAAATGATAAATTTATTTCATGATGTGTGATTCCATATGTGGGATTATACTCCAGTCCACTAGGAGGAGGCAAAAACACTATACAATACCAGAGCGTTTATACTTCCCACTCTCCCGGAATCTCTCAGTAATACATATGGCCAAATAGATGGAAGGAAGCTAGAAAGAAGAAAAGTCAAATCAGGGCAATTGAAGTGTAAAACAAGTTCCGATGTCAACAGTAAACAGGGAAGGACAGGGCTTGTGGGCTCTCACCATCATGAAATAAATATATTTATCAGATAAGAATACATTTTTATTTTTATTCATAAGATGATGAGAGTGCATAAGATCATCATATGTGTGGGATCTTATACCCAAGCAGTGAAGTCCACAAGACCACTATGTTTTGGGAGGACAATACAGTTACGGCAGGAATGTTACTGATCAGGCACTGTGGCCCGCAGTGCTTTCCTGTCAAAATCTGACACAGAAGAGGCATACATATCAAAATGGTAAAATTTAGAAAAAGTTTGAAGAGAGAATCAAGTTGCTGCCTTAGAAGTGTCAGGACAAAAAGTCCAAGAAGTATCCATTGTCCTGGAATCAGTAGTAATCTGTTCAAAGGGGAGTCTTTCCTGCAACCAAATATGCCTTGCAAATTAGAGCTTTGACCCAAGTAGCAAAGGTAACAGATGTAGCTTTATGTCCTTTGCAAGGTCTAGAAAAACAGCTCAACAAAGATGAAGAAAGTATAAACTTTTGTGTGACCTCAACATAAAATATTAGTACCTTCACAACATCAAGGCTGTGAATAAGTCACTTCTTACAATTCTTAGAGAGAAACACAATTTCTTGGTTAATAGTATATGTAGTTACTACTTTGGGAAGAAAGGAATAGTCCTGATGAAAAAGTCTGGAAATTAATTTTAGAGTATAATTGAGAAAGCTCAAAAACTCTTCTAGCTGACAAAATGGCCAAGAGAAAAAAAAAAGAAGAAAAGGTTGGAGTTCCAAATCATGCATAGTTTCAAATGGAGTGGTTGAAGGACCCTCAGAACCATATTAAGAACCCAGTTAGGAGCAACTGGGAGAATAACTGGTTTTATTCTGATTAAGGTCTGTACAAACTTGTGGAAATTAGAAATCTTGGCAATTTTCTTGTGGTATAAAATTGATGTGGCATAAATATAAGAGAACTGGCTGATAAAAATGTCTCTAGGCTGTCGTAAAGAAATGCACAAATTCTAAAAGAATAAACATGCTTGCACACCAAAACTTATGGTAAATATGGTGTTGCGTTTTCTAGCCTGTATTAAGGTATCAATCACTTTATCAGAAAAACTCTTTCTTATAAGACTAGGCGATCAATCCTCAGTCCATCATATTCAGTTTCTTCAGATCTTGATGAAAGAAAGGTTCTTAAGAGAGAGATGCCAATGTGAATCAGGTTTGCATACAAAGTCCTGCAACACCATACCGGAGCAATCAGAATTACTGATGTTTGTTCCTGTTTGATTTAGGATATCACCCTAGATAGCAACACAAACTGAGTAAAAAAAGATGAGATTTGAGACATTGAGAGTGAGGAACCACTAGAGCATCTATCATCTCGGTCTGAGGGTCTCGAGACCTGGCACAATATCAAGGAAGTTTGTGGTTCAGACGAGAAGCCATGAGGTCTATCTCACTATCTTGTTGAATGCCTCACAATTGTTTACTCTGGGAATGTGAATGTCTGATATAAAACAATACTGATGTTTTGTCCAGGTTAGAATGTGGGACACTTGCTTTGTTACTAAGGAACTGCAAGTTCCTCCCTGGTGTTTTATATATTCCACTGCAGTAATATTTTCCAATTGTAAACAAAGGAAGAACTTCTGCCTGAGGTTTGTCCAACTCTGAAGAGCCCTGAAGGAGAATAAATGCCCTGTGCTCTCAGGGACCACTAGACAGCTCCCCAGCCATTAAGCAGTAATCGGTGGTACTCACAGTCCATGCAGGACAAAAGAAGGATGCTCCCTGAATTAGGGAATTGTGAGTCTACCACCAAGTTAAAGCCTGTCTGATTTTGAGATCTAAAAAGATCCTTTGAGGCAGATCCTCATAGTCTCCATTTTATTGTTGGTGCATTGCAAGCTGAACAGGTCACAGATGAAACCTGGCAAGTCTAGGTACTGCATCTGAGACAGCTACCATTATACCTTCCACTTCCAATTACTAAGCAACAGAAGGAAACAGATTGAGTTGAATAGAGCAGGCTGTGATTCTGAGTCTGCTTTCCTCCATTATGGATAGTCACCTTTACACTAAGTCAATGATGGACCACAGAAAGGAAAAACAAGTTTGAGGAATTAAGGAACTAATGTTATGTCAGTGGGATATTTCTTTATCAGACCAATCCTGGTCAGTAGTCCCGGCGTCAAGTGGAAAGATAAAGAAAAATCCCAGCACTATAATTAATCTGATTAAAGGAATGAGGTAAAGCAGGTACAGCCACAATGACAAAACAAAAGTATAGATCACTTAGGCAAAGCAGGTTACAGCAGCAAGCAAGCAGTCCAATCTTTCAGAGTAACAATGGGCAAAGCAAAAGAGTAGGTCACAAGGCAAAGCAGGATTTAGTAATAGGTAGGCAGTCCAATCTTTCAGAGTACCAAAGGACAAAGCAAAAGAGTAGGTCACAAGGCAAATGTTAGGGTACCAGGAACCAGACAGAGACGTGAAATGCTAAATTAATCACACCAAGTCCAAATGCCAAATAACAAGCCAGGAGTCAAAGTCAGATCGGCTAGTCAGACAAGCCGGGTCAGGAACCAAAGCAAGTAGTCGGGCAAGCCGCGGTCAGGAACACGAAGATCAGCAAAGTCTGGAACAAACCAGGGATCAGGAACCATAAGGGATGTCAAAGAAGCCAAGTTAACATGGAGTCAAGAACTCACAGAGAAGTCAGAGTCAATGCAAGGGCAAAGGCAGACTGAACTGATGCACTTAAATACTAAGTGATGATATTATCATTCTGGGACTGCAACCTGTCTCTCACTGATGATTTTTTCCAGTTTGGCCATAAGAGGGAGTCTGGGTGTAGTGAGCAGCATTACACACACTGCTTCAGGCAAGGAGAAAACACAGGTGAGTCTAAAATGGCAGGCATGACAGAGCGGCAAACAAAAGCGAAGTCAGGATTCAGAGTACCAAAGGGCAAAGCAAACGAGTAGGTCCCAAGACAATGCAGGATTCAGCAATAGGTAGGAAGTCCAATTTTTCAGAGTACCAAAAGGCAAAGCAAAAGAGTAGGTCACAAGGCAAAGCAAGATTCAACAACAGACAGGCAGTACAAAGCATAAAATAGAGCAGTGATTTGCAACCTTTTTTTTGCCGTGGCACACTTTTTTACATTAAAATATCCTGTGGCACACCACCATCCCAAAATTTTACAAAATCACACATTGTAGCCTAATACAGGATATATATATATATATATATATATATATATATATATATATATAATTATACCCTTGAGAAATGATGTCCAATACCCAAGGATCCTGAATGGATCCAGACTCGTAGCCCTGGAGGTATAAGAGCAGAGGAACGCTACACTCCAGTTCTATATTTACATCTAGTTTGTCACCCTCCTTGCCTCATTTCTTAGCGCCAAAGTACAGGCACATTTATTGTTGTTATTGTTGGTGCCGTCTCATGAACTTTGCTTGGAACACTTCTCACAAACACATCTTGCCAACCTGGATTTGGTAGTACCTGGAAAACACCGGGAGGGACATGATAACTTGGACAACTTCATGACACAGAAGGATGCCGGTTTGAGACGATAAGTCTATGGTGTTTTTGTTACACATATGCTGATTTTATGCTTTTATCTTGTGAGTGGCCATTTGTCGTGTGTATTATAATTAAATTGTTTATACTCTACATTTGAGTCCGCGCTCCTCTCTTCTCTATTTTTATAGAAAAACTTGCTTGCAATCAAGGTCTGTGGAATCACCTGTTTCAGAGGAGCTGCTGGAGTCCTTTGCACTATTTTATCACCATTTTGGAACCAGTATAAGGAACTTTCCTTGTGTTTACACTATTGGACTTGGTGTCATTTATATTTGTAATTTTATATATTTATTCATATTTAGGTATTGCTATATTTTTACATGAAACTTAATTTCTAACTATCAGGTTATTCGCGCTGCTTTGGTGTGTGTGTGTGTGTGTGTGTGCACACACCTTATTTTGTGTTATATAAGCACCAGTAATACTTAAACACAGAGTTTATCACTGATCTGCAGAAATACAAAACCATTTCATTACATTTGGATTGTAGTCAATATAAAACATCATGTGTGAGTGGATTAAAATTTTGGATATGTCTTGAGGAAGAAGCAGTGATTTAAGAGCGTATTGTGCAATTTAGGTTGCCGAAGTCTGGCGAGAGATTAAAGTTGTATTATCAGTAGACGTGCACAGAGAAAAATGTGTTTCAGATGAATTGTTTGTTTCACAAAGAAATTATTTTGTATATTTGTTAAGGGGGTATTCGGAATTTATTAGGTAATGAAAATACTTTTCCTATTGCAGAATAGCATCCAACAACAGCAGCTTAAAGGGACAGTCAACACCAAAATTGTTATTGTTTAAAAAGATAGATAACGCCTTTACTACCCATTTCCCATATTTGCACAACAAACATTATTATATTAATATACTGCCTGTTTCTAAGTCACTACAGACGCCCTTTTATCACAAGTTTTTTTTTTTATTAGTTTTTCACAAGACTGCTAATTAATTTGAGCCATATAGATAACATTGTGCTCTCTCCCGTGGGTTGTGAATGACATTGCACTAATTGGCTAAAATGCAAGTCAATAGATAATATAAATAGCCCTGAGAAAGGGGGGCTGTTAGAAAAGGCTTACATACAAGGTAATCACAGAGGTTAAAAGTATATTATATAACTGTGTTGGTTATGCAAAACTGCGGAATGGGTAATAAAGGGATCATCTATCTTTTTAAACAATAAAAATGTTGGAGTTGACTGTCCCTTTAAATGTACTATCTAGTACTGCTGCAGCAAGAGTTTTTTTTTTAATGATGTCAATACTGACCAAGAACAAAAGTGAAGCTAATTGGTTGACTCAAGAAAAAAACAACTGAGAAGGACATTGCTAAATTTTTATTAAATAGTGTAAATTTTAACTTTTAAATACTTTCTCACCAGAAAAGTCTTTCCTGACTTTAGAGCTTTAACCACACAAATTAATTAATGTTTGTTTGTTTTTTTACCTCTTGCATTCATTCGGTAATTTTTTTTAAAAATTATGATGTGGACCACTTGTTTATTGTTTTTGAATTAATTGAATGAAAATAGAATACTTTGCCATTTTTACATTCATCTGAAATTGAATGTAAATGTCTACTCTTCAACATCACTCAGGACTACAGATATTTGCTGAGGTTATTAATTTTTAACTATCCTTGTAGGTTAGTTGTTCTGTGTTGGATACTTTGTAGAAGTGGAGATTAGTAGATGCTCAGAATGTAAAACAGCACAAGATACTGCTTAGAGACAGTTGGATGCCTGATTTTGTAGAGTAAGGAACAATAGAAATTGTGCATTTTCTTTGGAAACAGTGCTGAACCCAAATGAACCTGTGTACAGCAAGTTAGTGTATTTATTTATTATGAAAACCAATTGCATTAGCCTGAGGCTTGTGGTACCCAACCTGAGAATAGTAGTCAATTGGTGGAACTCCCTCAGATATAAGTGGTAAAGAAGCAGCCATAGAGGTGGACGTTTTTTCCCAGTCAAACTTTATTTGCAAAACAGACATTTTAAACTCGTTTTCCAATCCTACCCTTACACAAATCATTGAATCTGTTAGCTCTTTAAAGGGAACCCAATTTTTTTATTATAATAATACTTTATTTATGAAGCGCCAACATATTCTGTATCTCTGTCCATGGGTACAATTCATTTAAATAAAACATTGATATACAACTTGAGAGACAAGACAAAATTTGACAAATACATACAGGAGGAATTGAGCTCCCTATTCCCATGAGAACTTACAAACTAGAAAAGTAGGAGGTTGGGAAACAGGAGGTGAAGACTGCAAGAGTGATAATGATGTTAATACAGGGTTAGATGAGGGGAAATATTAGGTAAGTGGAATTCATTTAATTCTGAGTTGGGAGGTAGGCTTCTCTGAACAAAAATGTCTTCAGGGAGCATTTAAAAGAAAAACGATTAGGGGAAAGTCTGACAACTGAAGGGAGAGCATTCCAGAGGGTAGGTGATGCACGACAGAAGTCCTGGAGTCTAGCATAAAAAGAGGTGATAGTTGAAGATGCAAAGAGCAGATTGTTGTTTGATCTTAGTGGTCGGGCTGGAGTATATTTGTTGATAAGAGAGGATAGGTAGTGGGGAGCGGCGTTGGAGAGAGCTTTGTATGTAAGAGAATTTTTAATTGAATTCTGCTGTGAATGGGGAGCCAATGAAGGGACTCGCAACAGATACAGAGTGTTGGGAAAGGTGGATTAGCCTGGCAGAGGCATTTAGGATGGATTGAAGTGGGGAGAGGTGGGAAAGAGGAAGGCCGGTAATAAGGTTATTGCACTAGTCAAGTCGGAAAATTGCAAGGGAGTGAATTATTTGCTTTATGTCAGCGCTCAGAAAAGGGTGAATCTTGGAAATATTGCGTAGGTGGTTGCAGCAGGATGAATAAAGTGATTGGATGTAGGGTATAAACGATAGATTTGACTCAAGTGTAATGCTTAGGCAGAAGACTTGAGGTGTTGGGTAGATGCTAATGCTGTTGACAGGGATAGAAAAGTCAGAGTGGGGGGGATTAGAATGTGCTCAGTTATGGACATGTTAATCTTTAGGTGGTGAGAGGCCATCCAGGAAGAAATATCAGATAAGCAGTTGCTGACATGAGAAAGGACAGAGGGAGAGAGAGCAGGGGTGTAGAGGTAGATCTGGGTGTCATCAGAATAGATGTGATATTTAAAGCCATAACTGTTGATAAGTTTACACAGTGAAGAAGTATAAATGTAAAAGAGTAGAGGACCCAGAGCAGATCATTGAGGCACTCCAACAGACAGAGGCATTGAAGAGGAGGAGTCACCTGCAAATGACACAGAAAAAGACGTGAGAAAGATGAGTGGATCCAAGAAAGAGCAGTGTCCCAAAGGCCAAGAGAGCTAAGGGTCTGTTTGAGGAGGGGGTGGTCAACTGTTTCAAAGGCAGCTGAAAGGTCAAGTTAGGTAAGTATAGAGTAATGGACATTATTTTTAGCAGAAATAATAGTGTCAGTAACCTTGGTTAGGGCAGTCTCAGTTAAGTGTTTGGACCGGAAACCAGATTGCAGGAGGTCAAGCAAGGAGTTAGAGGACAGGAAGTTGGGTAGGCAGTTGTAGACTATTTTTTCCAGAAGTTTTGATGTTAGTGGAAGTAGTGATATGGTACAGTAGTTTTCAGGAGAATTAGGGTAAAATGAGAGTTTTTTGAGTATGGGAGTGACCTTTGCATGTTTGAAAGAAGATGGGAATGATTCGGTTGAGAGATATGTTGAAGATGTGAGGAAGAGCAGAAGTGAGGGTGGAAGACGGAGAGGGAATTAGATGGGAAGGGATAGTATTGAGCGGCAGGTAGTGAGACGTGAGGAAGATAATAAAGAACAAACTTCATTCTCAGTGGCTGGATGGAAGATGCAGAGGGTGACAGAGGAGTTGACTTGGCCTGGAGTTAGAAGATTGCAGGTTGGTGTTGGGCTGTTGCTTCGGATAATATGCGTTTTGTTTAAAAAGTAGTCTGCCTGGTCTTGAGCACTAAAGACAGACAGAGGGGGTGGTGCGGGTGGGTAGAGGAGAGAGTTGAAGGTGGAGAAGTGTCATTTAGGGTTTGAGGAAAGAGTAGATATGAATGAGAGAAGAGAAGTAGGTTTGCATTGCTAAGTGAAGGGCAGATGTGTATGAACGAAGAATAAACTTATAGTGTATGAAATCAGGTTCAGAGTGAGTTTTCCTCCAGACATGCTTAGAAGTATGGGAGCATTTTTGTAAATAGCATGTTTGCTGAGAGTGCCAGGGCTGTAACTGACGGTGTAAGGTTTTGCGTAGTTAGGGAGGAGCAAGTGCAGAGGAGAGTGTCTAGTGCAGAGGAAAGTGTTTTGTTATAGTGCAGAGCTTTCCAAACTTTTCATGTTGGTGACACACTTTTTAGACCTACATCATTTCGCGACACAGTAATTCAGTTGTACTGGCAAACAGGAGGTTAAACTAACTTGTTTTAAGAGATACGGATACATACATAAATGATATAATAACGAAATGTATTTACAAGTAACAGTATGTATGTGCAAGAATTAAAAAAATGTTTAATAACACCAATAGCTACTTACTATTTTAATGGGATGTATGAGGTTGATGGGATGAACACAGTTTCAGAATATTTGGTGGAATATTAGATTAGATAAAAACACTCGCATTTTATCATCAAGCATTTTTAAGCTTCCACTTCCTATCCATATATCAAGAGCAGGAGCAGCAATGCACTACTGGGAGCTAGCTGCAAAAAAAAACCCCACTTTGACTTCTGACTTCAGCTCAGCGTTTAAGCTGCTGCCCTCAGATCTCTGCGAGTCCGAATGACTACTGTCTGTGCTGCAAACACACTGCTGTCCCACTCACTAACTACACATGCAGTCACGAGCCGATTGAGGAGACTACACGTGCAGTCAGGAGCCAATGTGCCGTCAATGGGAATAGTTTCAGTTCCCACTGAGCTGCGCCAATAGGTTAAGATGATCTGTGACCCCCTAGGTATCAATCACGTGTCAACCATGTGATATGCGTAGCAGGCAGGCGGAAAGTCAGAAACCAAAAAAAAATTGTTGAAAAAAATTAAATTTAAAAAAATTTGTGCTGAAGCAGGGACACACCTACACACTGCTGCCAACACACTAGTGTGTCCCGACACACAGTTTGGAAAGCACTGTTATAGTGGGATGTAATGAGATCAGGGAAGGTTTTTAAAAAATGGAGTAGATCCACAGCGTGTAGAATTATACAGGTGTGGGGGTGGGATGGATAATTGGGTTTAGCTCTTGCATTAAGGTTATAAGTGACCAGGTGATGGTCTGAAATGGGAAAAGGGTGATAGGTGAGGTCAGATACAGAGGTAGGAAAATACCAGGTCAATAGAGTGTCCATAAAGGTGAGTAGGGAATAGGATGGATTGTGAAAGACCAAAGGAGGATGTGAGTGAAAGAACTTTGGAGGCAGATGGGTTGTCAATGGGAATGTTGAAGTCCCCAAGAATTAGTGTTGGTATATTCATAGAGAGAAAGTGAGGAAGCCAGACGGCAAAGTTTGTTAAGAAATTGGGAGGTTGGTCCAGGAGGGTGATAGATGACTGCCACTCTGAGAGAGAGAGGGGCGAGAATAAACTAATTCAGTGGACTTCAAAGGAGGAGAAGGAGAGAGATGGGATTGGGGGTAGGTACTGATAGGCGCAGGAGGGGGAGAGCAGGATCCCAACACTGTGTGTTGCTTTTATGAAAAGTTTCTATAAGGAGTGCATGATTGGGTAATGGGGGGAATGAGGGTTGGTCCAGGTTTTGGAGAGATGTCCCCTGATACTAATAGCAGCAAGATGGAAAGTAAGAGTAGTGAGGAGATTTGTAGCAATGGGGGTACTTCTGTGAGTTAATGCAGTTTAGTGATTTTAAAATAGAAAGTAGTTAATGAAAGCTAAGGTATTGAGAAGAAAGGAGAGAGGGGCCTATAAAAACTGCACGTGGAGAAAGGTACGGTATGAGTGTGTGAGCCTGCCTGTAAAATAGGCATTAGACTGTTAAAATGAAAAGCAGTCCTGAAAACATATCAAAACATTAAATACATAAAATTGTGTTTGAAAGGAAAATATTGCTTGCCTCAAAACTTCCTCAAATCTTGTTCAATTCTTGTCTAATTCTTAGTGCTGTCACTTAAAGATAGTCACTTACACAGATGGGAGCTAATAGAGATGAAATACTCTGCAAATGCTACCCCTTAGCTAATCTTAAATTTATAGGCTTCTGCAGACAGCTTGAATTTAATTTCATATATGTGTTTGTATTTATATTTCATGTCCATCTTCTTTATAATATTTATTTATAGGTTTAAACAGAGAGAGGAAATAGTAGAAGCATTATTTGGCACCCTTAGTCCTGAGTTTAGATAAGTAGCAATTAACTATGGATGAGGACTGAATGTAAATAAAATCTAACTTTTATTAATAAATGGTGAATAAAAAATATATAGCAGTGGGTACAATAACCCATCTAACTAGTACACACATTTAAATTTTTTTATTAAAAAACACACATATGTATATCTCATCAAAAGAATTGCTTCTCCATTATCCAGCTAGAAATGTATCTATACTATACATATGATAGGGGACTAGCTAATAGAATAGGCTAGGGATAAGGGCTGTGTCAACAAATATAAGTATCAGGTAATAATAGGTCTTGCAGTACCATCCTATATGTTGGAAGGGTAAGTATAAATCACCCACTACATATAATAATAAAACGCGAGAGCCGTAAGACCAGAGAAGCCTGACGTAATTCAAATACCTTGCTACAACCCCTTTTATTGCCAATTAAGGCCAACAGATTAAACCAGCTGTGTATTGAGAGGCAGTATAAACGCTTCCCAAGTATCCAGCTACGGATGTATTTATAAAGTTTATGTGATAGGGAGATATATAACACCCACTACATCTAATAATAAGCTGTGAGAACCGTGACACCAAAGAGTTATATTAGTACTTCGGACTTCTAGCTATACCCCCTATATTGCCAATAAAGGCCAACAGATTAAGCTAGCTTGTTGTGGAGAAGCAGTACGAATGCCTGACGCGCATTTTGCCTACTGCTTTGTCAAAGGCGCTGATCACCCTCATCGTTGCTCATTTGTAGAGCACTTTTCCAATCAGAAGGGAGGTGTGTCCGGATCATGTGATTCTGGCAGCCAATCAGATTGTGGTCAAAGTCATCTGGAGTTCCCTTACTGATTTATCATCAGAAGGAGGTGTGTGGAGACTTCCACCAATCACCACACAAGTCTATTCTATTATACGACTGATCAGATAATACTTAGACCGATATGCGAAAGGATGTTGATCGATTGTATTTCCCTTTTTACAAACGCGTATTATGTATGTCAAATTATGAAAAGAGGAATTGTCGTCATTTCATACAATGAATTATTATGAGTGCAGACATTAGTCTAAAACATATACATGTAACATATCAGTACGTCTTATGCTGATACATCGGTAGTATATGGTATTTGTCATATATGCTGACCCATCGGTAGTCTATGATGTCAATCATGCATATTTTGTCATAGATGTTCTGGTCACTAACGTTTATGAATGTAATCTTGTAAGTTATTAATACATAACGATTAGTGTCTTTATATTAATTACATGGTTCTCAATCATACTTATTTGTAATTCTCTTCACTTTTTAATAAAATTACACATACACATAAGGTTTTTTATTGGATCCTTTATCATTTATGCCTTATTTGGTAGTCAAAAATCATCATAGTGGTTATTTTCTCTGTGCCTATTATATTGATGTATAGGTGTATCTATCAGGGCACATCAAGTTGAAATGTCATTATCTCATCGCAATAAGGTTGATTCATATGTATTTTTTATTTTGTTCATGTCATGTATTATGATGTTAGATCTTCATTTCCTATGATTAATTATTATATAGAGTATACATATGACGTATTGATCTGTCATTTTACAGCAACCTATGCTGAGATATCAATTATCCATAGTGTTAATCATACAGTTTTTATCATAGATCTTCCAGTTATCAATCGTTGTGGATGTTAATGTCGGCTCTTAAAATTTAATACATAGCAACTAGTGTGTTTATATTCTTTCCACAATTTACACATTTACTTAAGGTTTATTTGCTCCTTAGTTGTTTATGCATATATATGGTTTTCAAAAATCATCATATAGCATATTCTCCCTATGTGGGTAATGCTAACGTATTGATGTATCTGTCAAGGCGAATCAGGATAGGATATGCTCCAAGTCTAGTAATTATTAGCCCTCAATCACAATTATTTGGGTTATAACTCCTATTTTTAGTACATATGTATTAAACTACAGAGTGTAGGTATAGCTTATTACATAGAGTCCTATTCCTCAGAGTCTGTCAGGGACTGTATAGTGTCTACCTATATTTTACAATTACAAAAATGGACCATATGTTATTTGTTCATTTAGGCCTGTAGGGGCCAAAGTTTGCAACCAAAATATCCACTTTGTTTCTTCTCTCAAGAGAGCTGCTTCCATATTGCCTCCTCTAAGACATAATTTAGCCCTTTGTAGGATCCAACATTTTAATTCCGGTTTACCACTGTGTTGGTTCAAAAAGTGTCTGGCCACTGTTGTAATTTTTCTTTCTTTCTCAAGGTCATTTTTTAGCATTTCTGATGTTACTCAAACGCTCACCCAGCCTAGTTCTTAGCTCCCTAGTGGATATACCCACGTACTTTTTTCCACACATACATTCCAGGCAATAAATAATATTCCTGGTTCGGCAGTTATATACTTCATTCATGTATCTCTTTCCACAGGGGAAGATTTCCATTTCATTCACAGTACATGTATGGACAGAATTTAAAAATGCCACAGGGGTATGTGCCTTTAAGGTTTTCATTCCTCCTGCTCACATGTTTCACAAAATTGCTTTTGGCAATTATGTCTTTAATGGTTGGTGCTCTCCTCCAACTTATTGACACTTTATCTCCCACATTTTTGGCCATATCCACATCTATATGTATTATGTATAGGTGTTTGTTCAGAATTTCTGTAATTTCTTTATGGGCCTCATTATAGGTACCAATAAATCTCACTTTGTCATTTTTATGCCTTACTTTAGGTATCAATAGTTCTATTCTTGGAGTATGTAGTGCTCTGTGATAGGCCCTTTTTAGGCCAGAATTAGGGTAACCCCTCTCTTTCAGTCTTAGTTTGAGATCTTTAGCTTGCATTTTGAAAGTTTCTATCTCTGAGCAGTTACGACGTAAGCGTAAGAATTCCCCAAAAGGGATTGCTTTTTTGTGTCAAGATATGCACTTTCAAATCCCAAAATGGAATTGGTTGCCGTTTCTTTCCTGTGTAACTCGGTCTTTACTTTGCTGAACATATCCATGGATATACTTAGATCCAGAAACGTCACCCTGTTAAAGTTTATTTCATGTTAATTTCAGATTTAGTTCAGTTCAAATTCAATTCACTTATTGAAGTTTTAAAGAGATGTTCATCCCCTCTCCACAGAAGGAAAATGTCATCTTTGTACCTCAGCCACAACAAAATATAATCTATGTATTTCTCCATCTTTTCTCCAAATACTGTTTCTCGTTCCCACCATCCTAGGTAGATATTGGCATATGTGGGGGCACAGGCCATCCACATGGCAGTACCTCCGTAATTGGAGACATTTTTTTTCATTAAAGACAAAATAGTTGTGGCTAAGGACAAATCTGAGTAGAAGCAGTATAAAATTCTATGTATCTTGTTCGCATAGACTTCCTATACCTGGGGGGATCATTCAGTTTTTATGGATCTTTGGGAGTAGATACAATGTTGCCGTCTTAGGTTTATTTACAGTTAAGTACTTATATTCCTTGTTGTTAATAATTTAATCTGATTTAGCCATTTCAATTATTCTTCTATACTGAGTTAGAAAGTCTGTGGTAGGGTCACTGAATAGTGATTTGTAGCATTTATGATCTAGTTATCCTAGTCTTGAGACTATCCTAGTCTTGAGAAAGGCCTAGTTTAGGCCGAAACGCGTTGGCATACTGGTGAGCTTGTTTTTAATTACCAATATTGTTCTTTGTATACAGTGTTGCACTATTTTTTTCTCTCTTTCTCATTTTCAGGTTTTCAAACGTTTATTATGCTTATATGACTTTAGACACTCAGCCTTCATTCATGCATATGTGATTTTGGATTTTGTTTTTTATCCCTGGCACTAGGTGTGTCCCTTCTTTGGTGGAGATCATACAATACACGTTTTTTTCATTATTTTTCAATATTTTTATTTTTATTTTTATTTTTCAGTATTTTTCACTTTTTCATATTTTTTGCACATTTTTATATTTTTAAACACACCTAATCCCTAACAGCACATCTTTACGACACCGGGAGGATCTTTTGATAGACTTTTGTATGGAACTATTATCGTGACTGTATTATTCATTTCAGCGGCATTTGGACACTCCACATCCCCCACTGGTGTGGGTCTCATTTTAACTCCATCAGGCTCTATTTCTATCTTGTTTATCTTATTTCATTTATCCCACACCCGTTTGGATTCTTTTGTGAAGCACCTACACCCAATTTTTTGTGAAGCACTCAAATTTGAAGTTTGTATTTGGAATTTGTATGTATTAATTTCTCCTACATTGGTGTGTCCGGTCCACGGCTTCATCCTTACTTGTGGGATATTCTCTTCCCCTACAGGAAATGGCAAAGAGAGCACACAGCAAGAGCTGTCCATATATCTCCCCCTCTGGCTCCGCCCCCCAGTCATTCTCTTTGCCGCTCTGAACAAGTAGTATCTCCACGGGGATGGTAAAGAGTATGTGGTGTTAGTTGTAGTTTTATTTCTTCTATCAAGAGTTTGTCAGCTAGTTCTTTAAAAGGACAGATATCTGCTCTGTCTGTTTTGTTGCACAAACATCTGGCAGCTGTGCCAGATGTACAGTCGTTTGTACAGGCGTTAGTTAGAATCAAGCCTGTCTACAGACCTATGACTCCTCCTTGGAGTCTAAATTTATTTCTTTCAGTTCTTCAGGGGGTTCCGTTTGAACCCTTACATTCCATAGATATTAAGTTACTATCTTGGAAAGTTCTGTTTTTGGTTGCTATTTCTTCTGCTAGAAGAGTTTCTGAATTATCTGCTTTGCAGTGTACTTCTCCCTATCTGGTATTCCATACAGATAAGGTAGTTTTACGTACCAAGCCTGGTTTTCTTCCAAAGGTGGTTTCCAACAGGAATATTAACCAGGAAATAGTTGTTCCTTCTCTGTGTCTGAATCCAGTTTCGAAGAAGGAACGTTTGTTACACAACCTAGATGTGGTCCGTGCTTTAAAATTCTATTTAGAAGCAACAAAGGATTTCAGACAAACATCATCCTTGTTTGACGTTTATTCTAGTAAGAGGAGAGGGCAGAAAGCTACTGCTACCTCTCTTTCCTTTTGGCTGAAAAGCATCATCCGATTGGCTTATGAGACTGCCGGACGGCAGCCTCCTGAACGGATTACAGCTCACTCTACTAGAGATGTGGCTTCCACATGGGCCTTCAAGAACGAGGTTTCTGTTGATCAGATCTGTAAGGCAGCCACTTGGTCTTCTCTGCATACTTTTGCCAAATTTTACAAATTCGATACTTATGCTTCTTCGGAGGCTGTTTTTGGGAGAAAGGTTTTGCAAGCCGTGGTGCCTTCAGTTTAGGTAACCTGACTTGTTCCCTCTCTTCATCCGTGTCCTAAAGCTTTGGTATTGGTTCCCACAAGTAAGGATGAAGCCGTGGACCGGACACACCAATGTAGGAGAAAACAGAATTTATGTTTACCTGATAAATTTCTTTCTCCTACGGTGTGTCCGGTCCACGGCCCGCCCTGGCTTTTAGTCAGGTTTAAAATTTTTATTCCATACACTACAGTCACCACGGCACCCTATAGTTTCTCCTTTTTCTCCTAACCGTCGGTCTAATGACTGGGGGGCGGAGCCAGAGGGGGAGCTATATGGACAGCTCTTGCTGTGTGCTCTCTTTGCCATTTCCTGTAGGGGAAGAGAATATCCCACAAGTAAGGATGAAGCCGTGGACCGGACACGCCGTAGGAGAAAGAAATTTATCAGGTAAACATAAATTCTGTTTTTAGCCAATCTATCGTTAGTCTGTGGTAATCACACTATTATTTTGTATACACTACCCTACATGTAGAACAATACTAGTCTACTCGCTGCAAGTCATAGTATTTTAGGATCAATCTCTCGTCTTTTACCCTGTGGTATATTTTTAACCTTTGCAAGTTTTTAATTTTGTGAGACATGGATCCATGCATTTTGTTTTAACCTTGTATGTATGTTACCTATATTAGTGTTTATATTGTATTAAACTGTATCTACCTCTTTGAGCCTTTTAAGCTTTTTTAGCGCTTACTATTACCTATTTACCCTTGCTTCTATTTATTGTGTCATTCTTGGTGCAAATATTTTTGGCGTGGAGGTTGCGTTCGTTGTGACGTGAGTCACGTCATTTTTTTGGTGCAAAGTCGTGCCTGTCATGACGCAAATTGTTTCATTTCCTGTTAACTTTGGCACCAAAAGGTTTTTTTCTCTGCATTTGCGTCATCTTTTTTGGAGTCATTCTTGGTGCCAAAAAAATTGTTATATTAAGTCTCTCCCTCTTTTGCTCTCTGCTTTCATTTGTTACAGAGGGCTATGATGTTTGCTTTTGTTTTGCATGTAAGTATTTTTTCATAAGCATTTTTTCCCATTCCTGAAACTGCTATTTTGAGGAAATTGGATATTTTGTTTAAATGTTAATTTTTCTTTTTTGTTACATTTTGCAAGATGTCTCAAACTGATCCTGCCTCTGATGTTACTGTAGGAACCAAGTTGCCTGAAAACAAATCTACCAAAGCTAAGTGTGTATGTTGTAAATTAGCTGATCTTCCTTCTTCAGCTCAAATATGTGGTATTTGTTATGAGAAATTATTTCATGCTGATGTTTCTATAAGTACAAATACATCTACTGTTAAACCTTCACAGTCTAATGTACATGATATTCCTGTAGATATAGAATATTATATTGCTGCAGCCATAGAGGAGGCTATGACTGCTATTCCCCCTTCAAATAAACGTAAAAGGTATCTCCTAACTTCTCATAAATCTGATGAAGTTTGTATTGATCAACAGCATACTGTGAAGTATTTTCTGCTGATGAGGATTTCTCTGGCTCAGAGGATCCTACTTCAGACACTGAAATTGATAAATCAACCTTTCTTTTTAAGATAATATTTGTTTTTTCTTAAAGGAAGTATTGTTTACTTTGGGTGTTGAGGAATCTAGTCCTCCTGATAACAAGAATAGCAAACATTTGAATTCTGTTTTTAAGACTTCTGAGGTTATCTCTGAAGTTTTTCCTATTCCAGATACTATCTCTAATATAATAACTAAGGAATGGTCTAAACCTAGTACTTCTTTTAATCCTTCTTCTAGGTTTAAAAAAACGATATCCTTTACCTGTGTCTAATTTAGAGCTTTGGGAGAAAGTCGCTAAGGTTGATGGCGCTATTTCTACTCTTGCTAAACGTACTACTATTCCTATGGAAGATAGTACTTATTTTAAGGATCCCTTAGATTGGAAGATTTAATCTTATTTTAGGAAGGCATATTTACATACTGGCTATATTCTTAGATCTGCTATTTCTATGGCTGATGTTGCTGCTGCTTCAACTTTTTGGTTGGACAGTTTAGCGCAGCAGTTATCAGATCCTGATTTGTCTAGCATTGTTCTTTTACTTCAACATGCTAATAATTTCATTTGTGATGCTATATTTGATATTATTAAGATTGATATCAAATCTATGTCGTTAGCTATTCTATCTAGATGAGCTTTATGGCTTAAATCATGGAATGCTGATATGGTGTCTAAATCTAGATTACTATCTATATCTTTTCAAGGGAATAATTTATTTGGTTCTCAATTGGATTCTATTATCTCCACTATCACTGGGGGTAAGGAAGTTTTTTTGCCCCAAGATAAAAAATCTAAGGGTAAATTTAAAGCTCCCAATCATTTTTGTTCCTTTTGTCAGATTAAGGAACAAAAAACACTCCTTCCCCTAAGGCCTCTGGTTCCAATTGGAGGACATCCACAAATTGGAATAAATTCAAGCCTTATAAGAAACCAAATACAGCCCCTAAAACTACATGAAGGTGCGGTGATCAAACCAGTTCAACTGGTGGGGGGCAGATTGAAATTGTTTCAAGACATTTTGGCAGATTCTGTCCAAAATCATTAGATTCAGGATATTGTTTCTCAGGGGTATCGAATAGGTTTCAGAATAAGACCTTCCAAGGGAACAATCTTTCTTTCCCTTGTTCCAACAAATCCTGTGAAGGCTCAGGCTTTTCTGAAGTGTGTTTCAGATCTAGAGCTTTCAGGGGTGATTGTTCCAGTCCCAACTTTCAAGATGATGTCTATAAGGACTATTCTGCCTTTTGTTCAGCAAGGTCATTTAATGTCCACAATAGACTTACAGGACGCTTATCTTCACATTCTGATTCATCCACACCACTATCGGTTTCTGAGATTCTCCTTTCTAAACAAGCATCATCAATTTGTTGCTCTTCTGTTTGGCTTAGCGACAGCTCTGAAAATCTTTTCAAAAGTTCTCGGTGCCCTTCTATCTGTAATCAGAGAACAGGGTATTGTGGTGTTTCCTTATTTGGATGATATCTTGGTACTAGCTCAATCTTTTCATTTAGCAGTATCTCACACGAAACAACTTGTGTGGTTTCTTTAAAGACATGGTTGGAGGATCAATTTACAAAAGAGTTTCTTGATTCCTCAGACAAAGGTCACCTTTTTAGGTTTCCAGATAGATTCAGTGTCCATGACTTTCTTTGACAGACAAGAGACAAATGAAGTTAGTGTTAGCTTGTCTAAACCTTCAGTCTCTATCATTCCTTTCAGTGGCTATGTGCATGGAAGTTTTAGGTCTCATGACTGCAGCATCGGACGCAATCCCCCTGTGCTTATTTTCATATGAGACCTCTACAGCTTTGCATGTTGCACCAATGGTGCAGGGATTATACTCAGATATCACAGTTGACATACTTAAATCCCAACATTCAACACTCTCTGACTTGGTGGTTAAACCATCACCTTATTGTTTAAGGGGCCTCCTTTGTTTGTCCTTCTTGGACTGTGATCACTACAGATGCAAGTCTTTCAGGTTGGGGAGCTGTCTGGGGGTTTCTGACAGCACAAGGGGTTTGGGAACCTCAGGAGGCGAGGTTACCAATCAATATTTTAGAACTCTGTGCTATTTTCAGAGCTCTTCAGGCTTGACCTCTATTAAAAAGGGAACTTTATATTCAATTTCAGACAGACAATGTCACTACAGTGGCATATGTCAATCATCAAGGGAGGACTCACAGTCCTTCAGCAATGAAAGAAGTATCTCTGATACTTTCTTGGTCAGAATCCAACCCAGGAGTAGACAATTAGTACAGATGTGGGGTCCTCCAGAAATTGATCTAATGGCCTCGCATCTGAACAAGAAGCTTCCAAGATACCTTTCCAGGTCCAAGGATCCACAGGCGGAGATTGTGGATGCTCTAGCAGTTCCTTGGTTTTACCAACCTGCTTACATTTTTCCGCCTATGGTTCTTCTTCCAAGTGTGATTTCCAAGATCATAATGGAACGATCTTATGTGCTTCTGATAGCACCAGCTTGGCCTCTCAGGTTTTGGTATGCAGACCTTGTCAAGATGTCCAGTTGCCAGCCTTGGCCACTTCCTTTAAGGCCAGACCTTCTTTTTCAGGGGCTGTTTTTCCATCAGGATCTCAAATCTCTAAATTTGATGGTGTGGAAATTGAACGCTTAGTTTTTAGTCATAGAGGTTTCTCTAACTCAGTGATAAGCACTATGATACAGGCTCGTAAGTCTGTTTCAAGGAAAATATATTATCGGGTTTGGAAAACCTATATTTCATGGTGTTCAACTCATGATTATTCTTGGCATTCTATTAGAATTCCTAGGATTTTACAGTTTATTCAGGATGGTTTGGATAAGGGTTTGTCTGCAAATACTTTGAAAGGACAAATTACTGTTCTTTCTGTTTTATTTCATAGAAAGATTGCTAAACTTCCTGACATTCACTGTTTTGTTAAGGCTTTGATTCATATCAAACCTGTTATTAAATCAATTTATCCTCCTTGGAGTCTCAATTTGGTTTCAAAAACTTTACAGGCTCCTACTTTTGAGCCTATGCATTCTCTGGACATTAAATTGCTTTCTTGGAAAGTATTATTTCTTTTGGCTATCTCTTCTGCTAGAAGAGTTTCTGAATTGTCTGCTCTCTCTTTTGAGTCTCCTTATCTGATTTTCCATCAAGATAAAGCTGTTTTGCGGACTTCCTTTAAATGTTTGCCTAAAGTTGTGAATTCTAACAACATGAATAGGGAAATTGTTAATCCTTCTTTGTGTCCTAATCCTAAGAATACTCTTGAAAGGTCTTTACATTCTTTGGATGTGGTAAGAGCTTTGAAATATTATGTTGAGGCTACTAAATATTTCAGAAAGACTTCTAGTCTATTTGTAATTTTTTTCTGGCTCTAGGAAAGGTCAGAAAGCTTCTGCTATTTATCTGGCTTCTTGGTTGAGACTTTTGATTCACAAAGCTTATTTAGAGGCGGGGCAGTCTCCGCCTCAGAGAATTACAGCTCATTCTACTAGATCAGTTGCCACTTCTTGAGCTCCTAAGAATGAAGCTTCAGTTGATCAAATTTGCAAAGCAGCAACTTGGTCTTCTTTGCATACTTATACTGAATTTTACCATTTTGATGTGTTTGCTTCTTCGGAAGCAGCCTTTAGTAGAAAGGTTCTTCAGGCAGTTGTCTCAGTTTAATTCTAATGCCTTTGATTTGAGTTTTTCTGAAATTTTTAAGAAAACTTAATTATTTTTTGGGATTTAATTTCTTAGCGGAAATAGCTGTTTTTATTTTATCCCTTCCTCACTAGTGACTCGTGGACTTCCATATCTTGGGTATTATATCCCATACGTCACTAGCTCATGGACTCTTGCCACTTACATGAAAGAAAAAATCATTTATGTAAGAACTTACCTGATAAATTCATTAATTTCATAGTGGCAAGAGTCCATGAGACCCACCCTATTTTTTTGTGGTTATGATTTTTTTGTATAAAGCACATTATTTTTTCCAGTTCCTCTTTTTGTATGCTTTTTACTCCTTACTTTTACACCTCACTTCTTGGCTATAAGTTAAACTGAAGTATGAGTAAGGTGGGAGGTGTATTTGTAGGCATTTTGAGGTTTGGGAAACTTTTCCCACTCCTGGTAGGAATATATATCCCATATGTCACTAGCTCATGGACTCTTGCCACTATGAAAGAAATTAATTTCTCCAACATAGGTGTGTCCGGTCCACGGCGTCATCCTTACTTGTGGGATATTCTCTTCCCCAACAGGAAATGGCAAAGAGCCCAGCAAAGCTGGTCACATGATCCCTCCTAGGCTCCGCCTACCCCAGTCATTCTCTTTGCCGTTGTACAGGCAACATCTCCACGGAGATGGCTTAGAGTTTTTTTAGTGTTTAACTGTAGTTTTTTCATTATTCAATCAAGAGTTTGTTATTTTCAAATAGTGCTGGTACGTACTATTTACTCAGAAACAGAAAAGAGATGAAGAATTCTGTTTGTATGAGGAAAATGATTTTAGCAACCGTAACTAAAATCCATGGCTGTTCCACACAGGACTGTTGAGAGCAATTAACTTCAGTTGGGGGAACAGTTTGCAGTCCCTTGCTGCTTGAGGTATGACACATTCTAACAAGACGATGTAATGCTGGAAGCTGTCATTTTCCCTATGGGATCCGGTAAGCCATGTTTATTACGATTGTAAATAAGGGCTTCACAAGGGCTTATTTAAACTGTAGACTTTTTCTGGGCTAAATCGATTGATTATTAACACATATTTAGCCTTGAGGAATCATTTTATCTGGGTATTTTGATATAATAATATCGGCAGGCACTGTTTTAGACACCTTATTCTTTAGGGGCTTTCCCAAAGCATAGGCAGAGTCTCATTTTCGCGCCGGTGTTGCGCACTTGTTTTTGAGAGGCATGGCATGCAGTCGCATGTGAGAGGAGCTCTGATACTTATA
Source organism: Bombina bombina (assembly GCF_027579735.1). Lineage (NCBI taxonomy): Eukaryota > Metazoa > Chordata > Amphibia > Anura > Bombinatoridae > Bombina > Bombina bombina. The sequence goes on along the minus strand of NC_069505.1, from coordinate 100,465,331 downwards.
AAAGACTTCTGAAGGCGTCATTTGGTATCGTATTCCCCTTTGGGTTTGGTTGGGTCTCAGCAAAGCAGATACCAGGGACTGTAAAGGGGTTTAAAGCTTAAAACGGCTCCGGTTCCGTTATTTTAAGGGTTAAAGCTTCCAAAATTGGTGTGCAATATTTTCAAGGCTTTAAGACGCTGTGGTGAAAATTTGGTGAATTTTGAACAATTCCTTCATGTTTTTTCGCAATTGCAGTAATAAAGTGTGTTCAGTTTAAAATTTAAAGTGACAGTAACGGTTTTATTTTAAAACGTTTTTTTGTACTTTCTGATCAAGTTTATGCCTGTTTAACATGTCTGAACTACCAGATAGACTGTGTTCTGAATGTGGGGAAGCCAGAATTCCTGTATAAAAATAAGTAACCAGCGCCCAGGACTGATATCTGCTCACTATAATAAAGACCCCCTAAATAGGTCTAAAGAACAGAACATAGATTAGGATATATAGGAGCGCCACTGGCTAAGATATACCACAGGAGTCAAAATATTAAAATCAAATATTTATACAAGTCTTTAATAATTGACAAAAAATGACAAAATTTGACAAAAATTAACAAAAATTAACAAATGATGAGATCAGAATGTTGAACCAAACTAATAAACTCACTATAGTACAGAATCTAGGGAAAATAACCCTTTAATTCCTACTACATGAATATAATCCAGAAATGGATTGGTACAGCTCATAAATTTAAATAGAGTCGTGAAACATAAATGTCAATATAACCATAAAAATGAAAAACTGATTTCAAATAAAGAAAAAAATATAATAGTGAAGATAACAATCCAATTAAGGATTAGTTTCTTAGTGAAGGACCCATATTTTGAGCCTCAAAATAAATTCATTTATCAAATTTGGAATAGATAGTGATAGAAAATGGGATAAAAAATGTATAAATATATAGGAACAAATCAAATCCCTGCAATATATAATACTCTTGAGTGTAATGTGCAATAATATAGTACAATCCAAAAATAAGTGAATTAAAACAATACAATCAAATTATTCAATCAATGCATCTAATTGAGTTAATAACAGCTCTCTATATTTGATAATGAGTCTCATTAAATCTTGTGAAGCCTCAGTAATAACTTTATTCCAGTTATCAGTAAACTCTTTTGAGTTGGTATTGAATGAGCAATCTTTGTTTATCATCAAACCTTTAGGTACAATATTCAATTCGAGGCATTTTTTCAAAAAAGAAATCTCAATTTTATACTTGGTCTCAGATATCAACAACTTTTCTAAATTCTTGAAAATAGTATTAATATCAGTTACAATATTTGTACCTGTAGCGTTATCCCTATTCAGGGCTATATTTATATCAGAACTCACATCAATTGGTATTTAAGTTTATTATATATGAGATTTGAATAATACAACATAAAATAGGGTTATATTGTCATGGAAATAAATATACATGATAAACATTGTAAGTCCTGGATATATTAGCCCGATATCAGACAAAATTTGCCCTTTTCCAAAATGGTTTCTTCAAACCGGAAGAACCGCACATATTGACATCCGGTCTAGCCGAAAATTTGTTGTTCCTCTTTGCCCGTTCCGCGACACCGGAAGTGGTAAAAAACCGGAAGCACCTACAACAGACATCCGGTTGTTGAGCGGAAGTGAGACAGAGTGGCAACAAACAAACTGGCAATATCGGACTCAATTTTCGGCGGGATTTCCTTGGCGCAATTTTTTGGCGCAATTTTGTGAAACGCCCAATACAAAAATATATAAAAGGTCAATATTGATTAAGCCTCCACATGTCTTGAAAAAGGCCCCATTGAGAGGGCCGAAACGCGTAGACGACTATCCGAAAATTAAGATTGAGAGGCTAATCATATCCAGGACCGGGCTTTTTGAACGGTAAGACTATTTCCAATAGTCCATACCCAGTAAGCACATTTTGTTTAGTGCACTTTTTTCCTTTTTTCTAGGTTTTTTATGTATACACATCTATCAAAGGATTAGGACTTTGGACTTCAATAGACTCAAGGACTTCTACTTTTAAGGAAGGAACTACCATTTACATTTCATCAGGATTTGATATATTTTTTGGACTATTTTTTCTTACTCGTTTTTATAATTTCATTCAATAATTTCATTCTATCATTTAAAATGTTTTAATTGTTTTTTAATTTGTTATTTGATATGAATTTATAATTAGATTTATATCAATTATTGGAAAAGTTTATTATCTAATTTGTTACTTGATATGAATTTATAACTAGATTTATATCAATTATTATGTAAGTTTATTATTTGAATAGACCAGTGTGTCCCAAAGCTAATAGAATTACAGCTGGTACCAGCCTAGTTGAGTTTTAGGTTTTTAAATGGTGAGACCCACCCAACTTTGATAGTATTGCATTGATTGAATAATTTGATTGTATTGTTTTAATTCACTTATTTTTGGATTGTACTATATTATTGCACATTACACTCAAGAGTATTATATATTGCAGGGATTTGATTTGTTCCTATATATTTATACATTTTTTATCCCATTTTCTATCACTATCTATTCCAAATTTGATAAATGAATTTATTTTGAGGCTCAAAATATGGGTCCTTCACTAAGAAACTAATCCTTAATTGGATTGTTATCTTCACTATTATATTTTTTTCTTTATTTGAAATCAGTTTTTCATTTTTATGGTTATATTGACATTTATGTTTCACGACTCTATTTAAATTTATGAGCTGTACCAATCCATTTCTGGATTATATTCATGTAGTAGGAATTAAAGGGTTATTTTCCCTAGATTCTGTACTATAGTGAGTTTATTAGTTTGGTTCAACATTCTGATCTCATCATTTGTTAATTTTTGTTAATTTTTGTCAAATTTTGTCATTTTTTGTCAATTATTAAAGACTTGTATAAATATTTGATTTTAATATTTTGACTCCTGTGGTATATCTTAGCCAGTGGCGCTCCTATATATCCTAATCTATGTTCTGTTCTTTAGACCTATTTAGGGGGTCTTTATTATAGTGAGCAGATATCAGTCCTGGGCGCTGGTTACTTATTTTTATACAGAATTGCTTTGTCTTTACCTAAACAAGTAACAGCAGCCGGACACAGGAGTCGATCCTTTGCGATTTTTAGAGATTTTTTGAGAATTTTTTGGGGAATTTTTCGGAATTTATAATTTGTTGAAGTCATTATTTGTAGTATTTCTCTATAATAATTTCGTAAAGGAATTTTTAAAGCATTTTAGCAATTTTTGAAGTTACCATTTTAGAAACAATCTGATATACATTAAATATCTGTTAATTTAATTTAAAAAATGGAAACTTCTCTCTCTATTAGAAATCTAAGAGCTGATGTGAGTTCTGATATAAATATAGCCCTGAATAGGGATAACGCTACAGGTACAAATATTGTAACTGATATTAATACTATTTTCAAGAATTTAGAAAAGTTGTTGATATCTGAGACCAAGTATAAAATTGAGATTTCTTTTTTGAAAAAATGCCTCGAATTGAATATTGTACCTAAAGGTTTGATGATAAACAAAGATTGCTCATTCAATACCAACTCAAAAGAGTTTACTGATAACTGGAATAAAGTTATTACTGAGGCTTCACAAGATTTAATGAGACTCATTATCAAATATAGAGAGCTGTTATTAACTCAATTAGATTCTGAGATATCGATTGAAGAGAAAAATATGGAATTATATAAAGACTCCCAGACTTTTAAGGAGAAACAAGAACATCTTTATGCTAAAATAAACAAACTTAAAGACGACACCATTGCTAAAAAAACCAAAAAAATCAATAGGGACCTTAACGCAATTCAAGAGAATTCTGAAAACCCTGAAAACAACGGGAACGATCCAATGTTAATTGAATCAGTGATAACAACTAATTCAACAAAGGCTTCAATCAAAGAAAATTGGATAGAGACTTATCCCAAAGAGGGTCACCCAAACAGACCTATTAACAACATACGAGGACAAAGAGCACATAGAAATATGACAAACAGCTCCTCCTACAGACCACAATTAAGAAGATCATATGATGATAATAATCAAGACTACCAACAAAGAGAAAATCCAAATATGGGATATCAAAGACCCTATGTGAACAATAGAAATCATAGAGGTTACAACACACATGGAGAAAATTGGCATAATAATTACCGTCACCATTATAGATCTTATGGGAACTATGGGAACTATGAGCCTTATAACACATCTCAACACCAATCAAGAAGAAATTACCAACCATCAAGTTGGTTTAATGGGTATAACCATAGATCTCACCAGTCATTTATGAATAAAGGAAATCATGGGCAGTTCCCACAAAGGTATGGTAATTCAGACTTTGACCAACAACATCGACCAAGAGACCAACAGGGCGATTACCAATATAGTGACCAGATGATGAACCATCCTCCCCAAAGAAATTATAGGGGACCACACCAAGATTGGAGAAACAACACCATTGAGGTAACCAACAGATTTTCCCCTCTGGTAACTCCAAACATAAGAAAACCAACTGATACACCTAGAGACGATAATTATGCAGCATCCACATCCACCACTCCTTTTTTAGAGGTGGGTCGGAACGATCCTCCAGTGTTGGAACAAAGAGGGAAAAGGAAGCAGATTGCATTGGAAGATGTGGATACCCCAGTAAAAAGAAGACACACAGGGGACGAAGGTCGGGATCTAGATATAAGAACAGACCCCATCTGGTCAAAACAACATCAGAAACACTAAAAATTGGACAAGCCACAGATGAAAAAGATAAAAATAAGGATAGAAAAGGGGATGTTAAAGGAATCTTTAATTTGAGTAACATAAATTTGGAAAGTGAAGAAAAAGAATTGTTAGGGTTGGGTCTTTCATATGCTCCTTCCAGAGGATTGGACAAGTTCCAAACATATCTAAATACGAAGGAGTTTATTAGAAAACTCACATTGAAAAGATATTTCTTAAAGTCACCAATAGAGAGAAGTGCTTTTTCCTCAGGAATCACCACAACAGAGGACCAATTCCAACACTCTGATCTGAAACCGAAGTCGCATTTCTACCCCACCCACTGTAAAGGACCGGCTATCGAAGCATTCGAAATAATGGTATGCAACGACATAAAGAAATTAAAAGCAAACAAGGCATATAAAAGGAATCTTAGTGCCCAACAATTCAACACCATATCTAAATTAGAAAAGAACCACGACATAGTCATTAAATCGGCCGATAAAGGTGGGGGGATTGTGATAATGAACAAGACAGACTACAAGAAAGAATCTGGAAGAATTTTAGGAGACAAAGCTACCTATGAAGTTTTGAAAGCCAACCCAACTAATGAATACAAGAGAACCCTCGATGATCTACTCACTGAAGCTAACGAATTGGGTATCCTCAACAATAATGAATTCCGTTATTTAAGCGTGAAACATCCTAAGATCCCAGTACTATATCATCTGCCTAAAATTCATAAGAACTTAGCCAACCCACCCGGACGGCCAATAATATCAGGCATAGGATCGGTGTCGAGCAATTTATCTGAATATATAGATAAAAAACTTCAACCATACGTTAGATCATTACCATCATATCTAAGGGACTCCACCGAAGTATTGAATATTCTTAATGACATGGAATGGGATGAAAGCTACATCTTAATCACTAGTGATGTAACATCACTATACACCTCAATCCCACATGAGAAGGGATTAGAGTCCATTAGTCACTTCTTAGATAAAGATGACAGTATGCCACAAACCCAAAAGAGGTTCATACTGGACGGAATTGAATATATCCTTCAACACAACTATTTTTATTGTGATAATGTGTTCTATCGACAAGTGTGTGGGACAGCCATGGGGACCAGGTTCGCGCCTAGTTACGCCAATCTCTATATGGGAAAATGGGAAGGTATTTTCTGGGATTCCTGTCCGGCGGGCGCGGACCTGGTCCTATATAAAAGGTATATAGATGACCTCCTAATCATCTGGAAGGGGAGTGAAGAAGATCTAAGACACACACTAGAAGTTATGAATCTGAACCAGTCCAATTTAAGATTTACTAATACCATCAGCAAGGATCACATCACCTTTCTAGATCTGGACATAAAAGTGATAAAGGGAAGAATTGTAACATCCACCCACTTCAAGGAAGTAGATTCGAACAATTATATCCATCACACAAGCTGCCATCATAAGAAATGGATATCGAATATCCCGAAAGGACAATTGTTACGAATCCGAAAAAATTGTTCAAGTGAAGAAATGTGGACCAAGCAATCATCAATGCTAAAAACCAGATTCTTGGAAAGAGGATATGATGAATCCCTTGTGGATAATACCATCACAGAAGTGAACAACATAAAAAGAGATTCTCTTCTCACATACAAAGTGAGACCAACTAAAGACAAGTTTGAAGGCCTAAAAATTCCTTTTATAACCCAATATGGTGAAAGGAAAAAGGTAATTGAAGATATAATCAAGAGACACTGGCATATACTCAGAAATGATAATATTATAGGCGAACATCTAACAGTACAACCCAATTTTGTCTATAGAAAGGCCAATAATCTAAAATCCATTCTGGCTCCAAGTATACCCAAAGAAAATAAAGCTAAAAATTCCTTAGACATTATGGGCAAAAAATTATGCGGTTTCTATCCATGCCATTTTTGTAAAGCATGCTCACATGGAATAAAAACCAGCACGATCAAGTCTAAAGTTTCAAATGAAGTCTTTCACATTAAACAAACTATAAGATGTACTGACCATTCTGTAGTTTATTTGGTCGAGTGTGGATGTGGCCTGCAATATGTGGGCCAGACATCTAGAAAACTGAGAGACCGAATCCGAGAACATCTGCTACAGATCAAATGGAAGAAGGTTGATTTACCACTCTATAAACACTTCAAAGAAGTACATGATGGAAGTGATAAGAGCTTGAAATATATGGGAATATGTAAAGTGAATAAAGATTGGAGAGGAGGGGATATGGAATCAAAATTATTGAAAATAGAATCAAAATGGATCTTTAACCTGGACTGTATCCATCCAAAAGGTCTCAATGCTGACTTTGAGATCGTCCACCTCTTCTGATAAACAAATCAATCTTTCTCATTCATTTCTTGAACCTCAGTTTAAACTTAATTTGAATCCCACAAAAATAACCCACATAGGGCAATCCAAAGAAATCTATAGGTCCTAGCATTCTCTTTAAGATCTGAAAAATACTTATAGGTCTCAGTATAAAATTCATCTGATTATTCAACAGTAAAGAAAAGATGTCTAACATTAGATTAAGAAATTTTGTGAACCTCATTTGTAAACTGTTTAAGCTAATTGGAGTTTATCAAAAGTAATCCATATTGAGTAATATGTCTCAGTATCTTCTTAAAGAAAAAGATATTGTTAATTAGCCAAATAAAGGTAGTAAACAATATCTAATGAAAGTATAATGCACAAATCCAGCATTGAATTCAGTCTAGATAATACCTAATATCATGCACAAATCCATCATTAGATAATGAATTTAGACCTAGATTAAAACACATTGAAAGTTAAATACAAAATAAAAAATATCTTTAATCCCTCCAAGATATTAAATATCTTTTTTATATATATATATTTTTTATATATATTTTTTATATATTTTTTATATTTTTCTATATATATATTTTATATATATAATTTTGCAAACTTTATTTATTTATTATTTTTTAATTTTCAAATACTCACTCCACTTATGAATTTTATATAACAACGATTTTATTTCAATTGGTATTTAAGTTTATTATATATGAGATTTGAATAATACAACATAAAATAGGGTTATATTGTCATGGAAATAAATATACATGATAAACATTGTAAGTCCTGGATATATTAGCCCGATATCAGACAAAATTTGCCCTTTTCCAAAATGGTTTCTTCAAACCGGAAGAACCGCACATATTGACATCCGGTCTAGCCGAAAATTTGTTGTTCCTCTTTGCCCGTTCCGCGACACCGGAAGTGGTAAAAAACCGGAAGCACCTACAACAGACATCCGGTTGTTGAGCGGAAGTGAGACAGAGTGGCAACAAACAAACTGGCAATATCGGACTCAATTTTCGGCGGGATTTCCTTGGCGCAATTTTTTGGCGCAATTTTGTGAAACGCCCAATACAAAAATATATAAAAGGTCAATATTGATTAAGCCTCCACATGTCTTGAAAAAGGCCCCATTGAGAGGGCCGAAACGCGTAGACGACTATCCGAAAATTAAGATTGAGAGGCTAATCATATCCAGGACCGGGCTTTTTGAACGGTAAGACTATTTCCAATAGTCCATACCCAGTAAGCACATTTTGTTTAGTGCACTTTTTTCCTTTTTTCTAGGTTTTTTATGTATACACATCTATCAAAGGATTAGGACTTTGGACTTCAATAGACTCAAGGACTTCTACTTTTAAGGAAGGAACTACCATTTACATTTCATCAGGATTTGATATATTTTTTGGACTATATTTTTTGGACAATTTTTTCTTACTCGTTTTTATAATTTCATTCAATAATTTCATTCTATCATTTAAAATGTTTTAATTGTTTTTTAATTTGTTATTTGATATGAATTTATAATTAGATTTATATCAATTATTGGAAAAGTTTATTATCTAATTTGTTACTTGATATGAATTTATAACTAGATTTATATCAATTATTATGTAAGTTTATTATTTGAATAGACCAGTGTGTCCCAAAGCTAATAGAATTACAGCTGGTACCAGCCTAGTTGAGTTTTAGGTTTTTAAATGGTGAGACCCACCCAACTTTGATAGTATTGCATTGATTGAATAATTTGATTGTATTGTTTTAATTCACTTATTTTTGGATTGTACTATATTATTGCACATTACACTCAAGAGTATTATATATTGCAGGGATTTGATTTGTTCCTATATATTTATACATTTTTTATCCCATTTTCTATCACTATCTATTCCAAATTTGATAAATGAATTTATTTTGAGGCTCAAAATATGGGTCCTTCACTAAGAAACTAATCCTTAATTGGATTGTTATCTTCACTATTATATTTTTTTCTTTATTTGAAATCAGTTTTTCATTTTTATGGTTATATTGACATTTATGTTTCACGACTCTATTTAAATTTATGAGCTGTACCAATCCATTTCTGGATTATATTCATGTAGTAGGAATTAAAGGGTTATTTTCCCTAGATTCTGTACTATAGTGAGTTTATTAGTTTGGTTCAACATTCTGATCTCATCATTTGTTAATTTTTGTTAATTTTTGTCAAATTTTGTCATTTTTTGTCAATTATTAAAGACTTGTATAAATATTTGATTTTAATATTTTGACTCCTGTGGTATATCTTAGCCAGTGAAGCCAGAATTCCTATTCATTTAAATAAATGTGATTTATGTGATAATGACAATGATGCCCAAGATGATTCCTCAAGTGAGGGGAGTAAGCATGGTACTGCATCATTCCCTCCTTCGTCTACACGAGTCTTGCCCACTCAGGAGGCCCCTAGTACATCTAGCGCGCCAATACTCCTTACTATGCAACAATTAACGGCTGTAATGGATAATTCTGTCAAAAACATTTTAGCCAAAATTAACCCTTGTCAGCGTAAGCGTGGCTGCTCTGTTTTAGTTACTGAAGAGCATGACGACGCTGATATTAATATCTCTGAAGGGCCCCTAACCCAATCTGAGGGGGCCAGGGAGGTTTTGTCTGAGGGAGAAATTACTGATTTAGGGAACATTTCTCAGCAGGCTGAATCTGATGTGATTACATTTAAATTTAAATTGGAACATCTCCGCATTTTGCTTAAGGAGGTATTATCCACTCTGGATGATTGTGAAAATTTAGTCATCCCAGAGAAACTATGTAAAATGGACAAGTTCCTAGAGGTGCCGGGGCTCCCAGAAGCTTTTCCTATACCCAAGCGGGTGGCGGACATTGTTAATAAAGAATGGGAAAGGCCCGGTATTCCTTTCGTCCCTCCCCCCATATTTAAAAAATTGTTTCCTATGGTCGACCCCAGAAAGGACTTATGGCAGTCAGTCCCCAAGGTCGAGGGAGCGGTTTCTACTTTAAACAAACGCACCACTATTCCCATAGAGGATAGTTGTGCTTTCAAAGATCCTATGGATAAAAAATTAGAAGGTTTGCTTAAAAAGATGTTTGTTCAGCAGGGTTACCTTCTACAACCCATTTCATGCATTGTCCCTGTCACTACTGCCGCATATTTCTGGTTTGATGAACTGCTTAAGGTGCTCGATAGTGACTCTCCTCCTTATGAGGAGATTATGGACAGAATCAATGCTCTCAAATTGGCTAATTCTTTCACTCTAGACGCCTCTTTGCAATTGGCTAAGTTAGCGGCTAAGAACTCTGGGTTTGCTATTGTGGCGCGCAGAGCGCTTTGGTTGAAATCTTGGTCGGCTGATGCGTCTTCCAAGAACAAGCTACTAAACATTCCTTTCAAGGGGAAAACGCTGTTTGGTCCTGACTTGAAAGAGATTATCTCTGATATCACTGGGGGTAAGGGCCACGCCCTTCCTCAGGATCGGCCCTTCAAGGCAAAAAATAGACCTAATTTTCGTCCCTTTCGTAAAAACGGACCAGCCCAAGGTGCTACGTCCTCTAAGCAAGAGGGTAATACTTCTCAGGCCAAGCCAGCTTGGAGACCAATGCAAGGCTGGAACAAGGGAAAGCAGGCCAAGAAACCTGCCACTGCTACCAAGACAGCATGAAATATTGGCCCCCGATCCGGGACCGGATCTGGTGGGGGGCAGACTCTCTCTCTTCGCTCAGGCTTGGGCAAGAGATGTTCTGGATCCTTGGGCGCTAGAAATAGTCTCCCAGGGTTATCTTCTGGAATTCAAGGGACTTCCCCCAAGGGGGAGGTTCCACAGGTCGCAGTTGTCTTCAGACCACATAAAAAGACAGGCGTTCTTACATTGTGTAGAAGACCTGTTAAAAATGGGAGTGATTCATCCTGTTCCATTAAGAGAACAAGGGATGGGGTTCTACTCCAATCTGTTCATAGTTCCCAAAAAAGAGGGAACGTTCAGACCAATCCTAGATCTCAAGATCTTAAACAAATTTCTCAAGGTCCCATCGTTCAAGATGGAAACCATTCGAACTATCCTTCCTTCCATCCAGGAAGGTCAATTCATGACCACGGTGGATTTAAAGGATGCGTATCTACATATTCCTATCCACAAGGAACATCATCGGTTCCTAAGGTTTGCATTCCTGGACAAACATTACCAGTTCGTGGCGCTTCCTTTCGGATTAGCCACTGCTCCAAGGATTTTCACAAAGGTACTAGGGTCCCTTCTAGCGGTGCTAAGACCAAGGGGCATTGCAGTAGTACCTTACCTGGACGACATTCTGATTCAAGCGTCGTCCCTTCCTCAAGCAAAGGCTCACACGGACATTGTCCTGGCCTTTCTCAGATCTCACGGCTGGAAAGTGAACGTGGAAAAGAGTTCTCTATCCCCGTCAACAAGGGTTCCCTTCTTGGGAACAATTATAGACTCCTTAGAAATGAGGATCTTTCTAACAGAGGCCAGAAAAGCAAAGCTTCTGGACTCTTGTCGGATACTTCATTCCGTTCCTCTTCCTTCCATAGCTCAGTGCATGGAAGTGATCGGGTTGATGGTGGCGGCGATGGACATAGTTCCTTTTGCGCGCATTCATCTAAGACCATTACAACTGTGCATGCTCAGTCAGTGGAATGGGGACTATACAGACTTGTCTCCGAAGATACAAGTAAATCAGAGAACCAGAGACTCACTCCGTTGGTGGCTGTCCCTGGACAATCTGTCTCAAGGGATGATGTTCCACAGACCAGAGTGGGTCATTGTCACGACCGACGCCAGTCTGATAGGCTGGGGCGCGGTCTGGGGATCCCTGAAAGCTCAGGGTCTTTGGTCTCGGGAAGAATCTCTTCTACCGATAAATATTCTGGAACTGAGAGCGATATTCAATGCTCTCCAGGCCTGGCCCCAGCTTGCGAGGACCAGGTTCATACGGTTTCAATCAGACAACATGACGACTGTTGCGTACATCAACCATCAGGGGGGAACAAGGAGTTCCCTAGCGATGGAAGAAGTAACCAAAATTATTCTTTGGGCGGAGTCTCACTCCTGCCACCTGTCTGCTATCCACATCCCAGGAGTGGAAAATTGGGAAGCGGATTTTCTGAGTCGGCAGACATTGCATCCGGGGGAGTGGGAACTCCATCCGGAAATCTTTGCCCAAGTCACTCACCTGTGGGGCATTCCAGACATGGATCTGATGGCCTCTCGTCAGAACTTCAAAGTTCCTTGCTACGGGGCCAGATCCAGGGATCCCAAGGCGGCTCTAGTGGATGCACTAGTAGCACCTTGGACCTTCAAACTAGCTTATGTGTTCCCGCCATTTCCTCTCATCCCCAGGCTGATAGCCAGGATCAAGCAGGAGAGGGCGTCGGTGATCTTGATAGCTCCTGCGTGGCCACGCAGGACTTGGTATGCAGATCTGGTGAATATGTCATCGGCTCCACCTTGGAAGCTACCTTTGAGACGAGACCTTCTTGTTCAGGGTCCGTTCGAACATCCGAATCTGGTTTCACTCCAGCTGACTGCTTGGAGATTGAACGCTTGATTTTATCGAAGCGAGGATTCTCAGATTCTGTTATCGATACTCTTGTTCAGGCCAGAAAGCCTGTGACTAGAAAGATTTACCATAAAATTTGGAAAAAATATATCTGTTGGTGTGAATCTAAAGGATTCCCTTGGGACAAGGTTAAGATTCCTAGGATTCTATCCTTCCTTCAAGAAGGATTGGAAAAAGGATTATCTGCAAGTTCCCTGAAGGGACAGATTTCTGCCTTGTCGGTATTACTTCACAAAAAGCTGGCAGCTGTGCCAGATGTTCAAGCCTTTGTTCAGGCTCTGGTTAGAATCAAGCCTGTTTACAAACCTTTGACTCCTCCTTGGAGTCTCAATTTAGTTCTTTCAGTTCTTCAGGGGGTTCCGTTTGAACCCTTACATTCCGTTGATATTAAGTTATTATCTTGGAAAGTTTTGTTTTTAGTTGCGATTTCTTCTGCTAGAAGAGTCTCAGAATTATCTGCTCTGCAGTGTTCTCCTCCTTATCTGGTGTTCCATGCAGATAAGGTGGTTTTACGTACTAAACCTGGTTTTCTTCCAAAAGTTGTTTCTAACAAAAACATTAACCAGGAGATTATCGTACCTTCTCTGTGTCCAAAACCAGTTTCAAAGAAGGAACGTTTGTTGCACAATTTGGATGTTGTTCGCGCTCTAAAATTCTATTTAGATGCTACAAAGGATTTTAGACAAACATCTTCCTTGTTTGTTGTTTATTCAGGTAAAAGGAGAGGTCAAAAAGCAACTTCTACCTCTCTCTCTTTTTGGATTAAAAGCATCATCAGATTGGCTTACGAGACTGCCGGACGGCAGCCTCCCGAAAGAATCACAGCTCATTCCACTAGGGCTGTGGCTTCCACATGGGCCTTCAAGAACGAGGCTTCTGTTGATCAGATATGTAGGGCAGCGACTTGGTCTTCACTACACACTTTTACCAAATTTTACAAGTTTGATACTTTTGCTTCTTCTGAGGCTATTTTTGGGAGAAAGGTTTTGCAAGCCGTGGTGCCTTCCATTTAGGTGACCTGATTTGCTCCCTCCCTTCATCCGTGTCCTAAAGCTTTGGTATTGGTTCCCACAAGTAAGGATGACGCCGTGGACCGGACACACCTATGTTGGAGAAAACAGAATTTATGTTTACCTGATAAATTTCTTTCTCCAACGGTGTGTCCGGTCCACGGCCCGCCCTGGTTTTTTTAATCAGGTCTGATATTTTATTTCCTTAACTACAGTCACCACGGTACCATATGGTTTCTCCTATGCAAATATTCCTCCTTAACGTCGGTCGAATGACTGGGGTAGGCGGAGCCTAGGAGGGATCATGTGACCAGCTTTGCTGGGCTCTTTGCCATTTCCTGTTGGGGAAGAGAATATCCCACAAGTAAGGATGACGCCGTGGACCGGACACACCGTTGGAGAAAGAAATTTATCAGGTAAACATAAATTCTGTTTTATCAGGTAAGTTCTTACATAATTGTATGTTTTTCTCAAAATCCTGAATGTCTCTACTTAGTTTGTCACATTTTGTCTTAACCCCTTAATGACAGAGGACTTACCAGGTACGTCATAGGAAAAACTTCCCTTAATGACAGTTGACGTACCTGGTACGTCCTCTGTTGTCTGAACTGCTGGAAGCGATCCTGATCGCTTCCAGCTGCTTACAAGGGATTGTAGTGATGCCTCAATATTGAGGCATCACTGCAATCCCCCATTTAACATACCGATGCAGAAAGGGCCACTCTGTGGCCCCATCTGCATCGGCTATGGATGTAAACAAAGTCGTTGGTGGGTGGGAGCAGCTTTTGGCACTATGTTAGGTACATCCTTAGTTGTTTTTTTCCCCAATCGCACTTACATTATCGGCAGTTTGTGCTGGGATCGCATTTGCGGCCGGGGGGGGTGGGGGGGCGGGTGCGCGCGCGTGCGTGCGCACGCAAAATATGCTCACAACTTAAAAAAAAAAAGCATCAATGTAGATGCAGGGGATCTCCTTTCTTTAGTAAGGGATCTGGGAGGGGGAGGGATGTATATTATTTAGAGGGGCCAGCTACACTACAGAAAATAAATACTTCATATAAAAAAAGTAAAAAAAAAATATTTTGGGGGGCAAATTGGGTACTGGCAGACAGCTGCCAGTACCCAAGATGGCGGCAAATAGATAGAGGGGGAGGGTTAGAGAGATGTATGGGGGGGGGATCAGGGAGGTTGTGGGGTAAGGGGGGATCCATCACTGCAGACTGTATGAAAAAATAAAATAAAAAAATTAAAAATATTTTTATTTCAGTACTGGCAGACTTTCTGCCAGTACTTAAGATGGCGGTGACAATTGTGAGGTGGGGGAGGGAAGAGAGCTGTTTGAGGGGGGTCGGGGGGGGGGGGTCAGGAGGTGGGATGTGTCAGGTGGGAGGCTGATCTCTACACTAAAGCTAAAAATTAACCCTACAAGCTACCTAATTAACCCCTTAACTGCTGGGCATATTACAAGTGTGGTGCGCAGCAGTATTTAACGGCCTTATTATTAACAAAAAGCAACACCAAAGCCATATATGTCTGCTATTTCTGAACAAAGGGGATCCCAGAGAAGCATTTACAACCATTTGTGCCATAATTGCACAAGCTGTTTGTAAATAATTTCAGTGAGAAACCTAAAATTGTGAAAAATTTTAGTTTTTTTTTTATTTGATCGTATTTGGCGGTGAAATGGTGGCATGAAATATACCAAAATGGGCCTAGATCAATGATTTGGGATGTCTTCTAAATATAAATATATGCATGTCAAGGTATATTTTGGGATTCCTGAAAGATATCAGTGTTCCAATGTAACTAATGCTAATTTTGAAAAAAAGTGGTTTGGAAATAGCAAAGTGCTACTTTTATTTAGTGCCCTATAACTTGCAAAAAAAGCAAAGAACATGTAAACATTGGGTATTTCTAAACTCGGGACAAAATTTAGAAACTATTTAGAATGGGTGTATTTTGGTGGTTGTAGATGTGTAACAGATTTTGGGGGTCAAAGTTTGAAAAAGTGTGTTTTTTTAAATTTTTTCCTCATATTTTATATTTTTCTTTATAGTAAATTATAAGATATGATGAAAATAATGGTATCTTTAGAAAGTCCATTTCATGGCGAGAAAAACGGTATATAATATGTGTGGGTACAGTAAATGAGTAAGAGGAAAATTACAGCTAAACACAAACACTGCAGAAATGTAAAAATAGCCATTGTCATTAAGGGTAAGAAAATTGAAAAATGGTCCGGTCATTAAGGGGTTAATTATCTCTTTTTCTTTAGTGTCTAGCTCTTCTCTTAAGTTTTTATAGGCGGATTTAAAGGTCTCCAGAGGTTCAAATTTATTAAGTTTAAGGTTTAGGTTAGAGATTTCTTTGCTTAATTCATCAACTAATTCTGTTTCGCAATCAGACAGAATAGCCAGGAGGATATAGGTGCCTGTTCCCACCTTTCTCTATAGCTTTCTATGTGAAAGGAAAAAGTCTAACCCTTAGACCCCTTGGGATAATATGTTTCGCTAGATATCGGTCATAAGTGCTTTTATTCCACACAGATCTTGTGTGCTTTCTCAAAAGTTCTCCTAACAATTTAAGACCTGTTTCCCAGTCATTAATTTCTGTTTTAGTATTACCTTCTGATGTGATGTCAATATTTTTTTTATAGTAATAACATTTTGGGGTACCACAGGCATACAGAAAATATAACAATTTTTTTTTAAAAAAAAGTATACAAAGGGTTTCCCAAAGCAAAAAAAATTGGGGTTTGCTGGGTTAAAGGATAGCACCTTTTGCAGTGAAGAAATTAAGGATTAAACCTGGAGGACTCTATACAAGGATTACATGTCATTCTGATAGATGTCCTGTCTCAGGCTGTTCAGATAATGACTGTACTGACTTTTTTTGTGAGCATCAATATCAGGAAGATAAATCTAGAAGATGAAAACAAGCTATAGCTCTGTCAGAAAAAAATCCTCCAGCTTCCCAATACTAAACACTTCTCTAATTAATACAACAGGGATTTTTCAACCAAGAAAAATTATTTCACTACCTTCATTAGATGATTTTTATTTAAAAACCAAAGGTTTATAAATTGTTTTGGGTGGGTTTCCCTAAAAGAGAGAAATTAAACTAGGAATTTCCCTGCTTTTTAGTGAGACTTTTTGTGTTTGAATTTCCTTAGTTCTTAAAAGGATATATGTAATGCTTTGTAGCCAATCAATTAATGTAACTCAAACCAAGAGCTTATCATATATAAGCCATGGGAACAGACACCTTCCCTGTATGTGCTATAGGTCTCTTTGATTGTTTGGTCATTTCTGTATGATTTCTGATATCTGTACTGTATGTTAAAACAAAAAATAGTAGCTGCACTTAGTGTAAGATGAACTTGTGACCTGCAACACAGCACTGTGGTAATCTGTTTCCTGAGTTAACTGGACATGTGAAAAAAAACATTATTATAAAATGTAAAAATGCTGACTTCACTTACAGAAGTGTGCAATTAGACACAGTTTAAATGTGTTAAAGGGACAGTCTAGTCAAAATTAAACTTTTTATGATGTTGATACTTTATGAAATTTAAAACAACTTTCCAATATACTTTTATCATCAAATTTGCTTTGCTCTCTTGGTATTCTTTGTGGAAAGCTAAACTTAGGTAGGCTCATATGCTAATTTCTAAGCCATTGAACTACCTCTTATCTCAGTGCATTTGGACAGATTTTCACAGTTAGACACTGCTAGTTCATGTGTGTTAAATAACTCCACGGGAGTCAGCAAAATGTTAACTAAGTCAGCAATGATTGGCTAAAATGCATGTCTTTCAAAAGAACCGAGATAAGGGGCAGTCTGCAGAAGCTTATAAACCAGGTAATCACAGAGGTAAAATGTGTATAAATATAACAGTGTTGGTTATGAAACTGGGGAATGGGTAATAAAGCGATTATCTATCTTTTTAAACAATAAAAATTCTGGTGTAGACTGTCGCTTTAACAATTAGCAAACCTTTGAGATAATTACTTTTGATTTGCATTTGGTTGTCTTAAAACCATACACAAAATAATTCGATAAAATCCTTGTAAATTTAAAAAAATATTTGAGTCTTAGCTCAGATACATGTTATTTAAAATTCAGAAAAATACTGACTTGGGTGGAACTTTGAAGTTTAGTACAAAATCAAGGTGCTCTATCCCAATGCACTGCTTGGATACTAAACAATCTCTGCTGCATGTATTATGATGTTCTATAGACCAAAAGACTCTTGGTGCATCAGACACGGGTGAAATATGTTGACAAAGAAACTCTGTAGGCAAAATATCTGCATATATTTATTTATGCTCAAACCATGCACAAAAATATGTATTTGTGTATTCTACATTTAGTTTTTCTAATTATCATCATATTTTTAAGCAAAAAAGTTTTTTTTTATTAGCGTGAGAAATAAAAGCTCTAATCACTTCTATCTCTCTCTAGTGTAAATATACCCATTTTATCCATTTATGCCAGCCAGGGTGATCAGAATAAAAAATAAATCTGACATTAAAGATGCCATGTACTTCTCAAAAATTAGTATATCTACAACACATTTGTTTTAAATTGCATTTTTAATTGAACACTAATTGTGTTAGAATTTTAAACAAAGAAATAATATTTTTTTTATTTTCTAAAATGTTGTATAAATGGGTGTTAGTAATTGTTGAGAACAATTAACCAGATCATGATTGGTGGGGGAAAAAAGTTTTATTTAAAACAAACATGATTTTGAGCCAGTATCACCATTAGTAGGTGGTAGCCTCAAAGCTGTTCTGATTTTCCTCACTACTTTTTGTTTTCCGTGATTCAAGTTTACAAAGCAGAAGTAGATGTTTCATCAGTAATGGACTATTACCTGTTCGAGGTTCATATACAACCTCCATAACCAAAAAAACATAATTTATGTAAGAACTTACCTGATAAATGTATTTCTTTCATATTGGCAAGAGTCCATGAGCTAGTGATTTATGGGATATACAATCCTACCAAGAGGGGCAAAGTTTCCCAAACCTAAAAATGCCTATAAATACACCCCTCACCACACCCACAATTCAGTTTAATGAATAGCCAAGTAGTGGGGTGATAGAAAAAGGAGTAAAAAGCATCAAAAAAGGAACTGGAAATATAATTGTGCTTTATACAAAAAAACATAACCACCATAAAAAGGGTGGGTCTTATGGACTCTTGCGAATATGAAAGAAATTAATTTATCAGGTAAGTTCTTACATACATTGTTTTCTTTCATGTAATTGGCAAGAGTCCATGAGCTAGTGACGTATGGGATAGTAATACCCAAGACATGGAACTCCACAGAAGAGTCACTAGAGAGGGAGGGATAAAATAAAAACAGCCATTTTCCGCTGAAAAAGTTAAATCCACAACCAAAAAAATAAGTTTTTCTCATAATTGAAAAGAAAAAACTTAAAACATAAGCAGAGGAATCAAACTGAAACAGCTGCCAGAAGAACTTTTCTACCAAAAACTGCTTCCGAAGAGGCAAATACATCAAAACGGTAGAATTTAGTAAATGTATGCAAAGAAGACCAAGTTGCTGCTTTGCAAATCTGATCAACTGAAGCTTTATTCTTAAAAGCCCACGAAGTGGAAACTGATCTAGTAGAATGAGCTGTGATTCTCTGAGGCGAGTTTACCCGACTCAAAATAAGCCTTATGAATCAAAAGCTTTAACCAAGATGCCAAGGAAATGGCAGAAGCGTTCTGACCTTTCCTAGAACAGGAAAAAACAACACATAGACTAGAAGTCTTCCTGAAATCTTTAGTAGCTTCAACATATTTCAAAGCTCTTACAACATCCAGAGAATGTAAGGATCTCTCCAAAGAATTCTTAGGATTAGGACACAAAGAGGGGACAACAATTTCCCTATTAATGTTGTTAGAATTCACAACTTTTTCATTTAAAAATTTAAATGAAGTCCACAAAACTGCCTTATCTTGATGAAAAATTAGAAAAGGTGACTCACAAGAAAGAGCAGATAATTCAGAAATTCTTCTAGCAGAAGAGATAGCCAAAAGGAACAGCACTTTCCAAGAAAGTAGTTTAATATCCAAAGAATGCATAGGCTCAAAAGTAGGAGCCTGTAAAGCTTTCAAAACCAAATTAAGACTCCAAGGAGGAGAGATTGATTTAATGACAGGCTTGATATGGACCAAAGCCTGAACAAAACAGTGAATATCAGTAAGCTTAGCAATCTTTCTGTGAAATAAAACAGAAAGAGCAGAGATTTGTCCCTTCAAGGAACTTGCAGACAAACCTTTATCCAAACCATCCTGAAGAAACTGCAAAAGTCGAGGAATTCTAAAAGAATGCCAGGAGAATTTATGAGAACACCATGAAATATAAGTCTTCCAAACTCGATAATAAATCTTTCTAGAAACAGATTTACGAGCCTGTAACATAGTATCAATCACTGAGTCAGAGAAACCTCTATGGCTAAGCACTAAGTGTTCAATTTCCATACCTTCAAATTCAATGATTTGAGATCCTGATGCAAAAACTGTCCTTGAGACAGAAGGTCTGGTCTTAAAGGAAGTGGCCAAGGTTGACAACTGGACATCCGGACAAGGTACACATACCAGAACCTGTGAGGCCATGCTGCTGCTACCAGAAACACAAACAAATGTTCCATGATGATATTGGAGATCACTCTTGGAAGAAGAACTAGAGGCGGGAAGATATAAGCAGGTTGGAAAAACCAAGGAACTGCTAATGCATCCAACGACTCGGCCTAAGGAACCCTGGACCTGGACAGGTACCTGAGAAGTTTCTTGTTTAGATGGGAAGTCATCAGATCTATTTCTGGAAGACCCCACATCTGAACAATCTGAAAAAACACATGTGGATGGAGAGACCACTCCCCTGGATGTAAAGTCTGACAGGTGAGATAATCCGCTTCCCCATTGTCTAAACCAGGGATATGTACCGCAGAAATTAGACAAGAGCTGGATTCCGCCCAAGAAAGTATCCGAGATACTTCTTTCATAGTTAGGGGACTGCGAGTCCCACCCTGATGATTGACATATGCCACAGTTGTGATATTGTCTGTGGTAAACAAATGAATGGTTCTCTCTTCAACAGAGGCCAAACCTGAAGAGCCTTGAAAATAGCAGTTTTAGATATAGAAAAATAGAGTTCTAAAATATTGATTGGTAACCTCGCCTCTTGAGATTTCCAAACCCCTTGTGCTGTCAGAGATCCCCAGACAGCTCCCTAACCTGAAAGACTTGCATCTTTTGTGATTACAGTCCAGGTTGGACGAACAAAAGAGGTCCCTTGAATTATACGGTGGTGATTTAACCACCAAGTCAGAGAAAGTTGAACATTTGGATTTAAGGATATTAATTGTGATATTTTTGTATAATCCCTGCACCATTGATTCAGCATACAAAGCTGGAGAGGTCTCATATGAAAACGAGCAAAGGGGATCGCGTCCGATGCTGAAGTCATGAGACCTAAAACCTCCATGCACATAGCCACTGGAGGGAATGATTGAGACTGAAGGTTCTGACAGGCTGAAACCAATTTCATTTGTCTCTTTCCTGTTAGAGACAGAGTCATGGACACTGAATCTATCTGGAAACCTAAAAAGGTGACCCTTGTCTGAGGAATCAAGGAACTTTTTGGTAAATTGATCCTCCAACCATGTCTTTGAAGAAACAACACTAGATGATTCGGCAAAATGTAAAGACTGAGCTAGTACCAAGATATCGTCCAAATAAGGAAACACCACAATAACCTGTTCTCTGATTACAGAGAGTAGGGCACCGAGAACTTTTGAAAACAATTCTTGGAGCTGTCGCTAGGCAAAATGGAAGAGTGACAAATTGGTAATGCTTGTCTAGAAAAGAGAATTTTAGAAATCGATAGTGGTCTGGATGAATCGGAATATGAAGATATGCATCCTGTAAGTCTATTGTGGACATATAATGACCTTGCTGAAGAAAAGGCAGAATTGTCCTTATAGTCACCATTTTGAAAGTTGGCACTCTTACAAAATGGTTAAAAATTTTCAGATCCAGAACTGGCCTGAATGAATTTTCTTTCTTTGGCCAAATGGAAGAGTGACAAATTGGTAATGCTTGTCTAGAAAAGAGAATCTCAGAAACCGATAGTGGTCTGGATTAATCGGAATATCAAGATATGCATCCTGTAAGTTTATCGTGGACAAATGACCTTGCTGAAGAAAAGGCAGAATAGTCCTTATAGTCACCATTTTGAAAGTTGGCACTCTTACAAAATGGTTAAAAATTTTCAGATCCAGAACTGGCCTGAATGAATTTTCTTTCTTTGGCCAAATGGAAGAGTGACAAATTGGTAATGCTTGTCTAGAAAAGAGAATCTCAGAAACCGATAGTGGTCTGGATGAATCGGAATATCAAGATATGCATCCTGTAAGTTTATCGTGGACAAATGACCTTGCTGAAGAAAAGGCAGAATAGTCCTTATAGTCACCATTTTGAAAGTTGGCACTCTTACAAAACTGTTTAAAATTTTCAGATCCAGAACTGGCCTGAATGAATTTCTTTCTTTTTAAACCTAGCAGAATGAATAAAAGAAGTACCAGACCAATTCCATTCCTTTGAAATCATATCAGAAATAGCATCAGGAACTGGAAAAACCTCTGGAGTAACCACAGGAGGTTTATAAACAGAATTTAAATATTTACTAGTTTTAATATCAAGAGGACTAGTTTCCTCAATATCCAAAGTAATCAACACCTCTTTTTTAACAAGGAACAAATATACTCTATCTTAAAGAGATAAGTACATTTGTCAGTGTCAATATCTGAGGAAGGATCTTCTGAATCAGATAGATCCTTATCAGAGGAGGATAAATCAGTATGTTGCTGGTCATTTGAAATTTCATCAACTTTATGAGAAGTTTTAAAAGACCTTTTAGGTTTATTAGAAGGCGGAATAGCAGACAAAGCCTTCTGAACATTAGATGTTGAAGGAACAACAGGCATTTTATTAGTACTGATGGATACATTCTCAACATGTAAAAGCTTATCATGACAACTGTTACATACTACAGCTGGAGATATAATCTCCACTAACTTACAACAGATACTTATCTTTGGTAGAACTGTTATCAGGCAGCAGGAATCCAACAGGGGTTTCTAAGATAGGAACAGATTGAGACATCTTGCAAATGTAAGAGAAAAAACAACATATATAGCAAAATTATCAATTTCCTTATATGACAGTTTCAGGAATGGGAAAAAAATGCAAACAGCATAGCCCTCTGAACATAGAAAAAGGCAAGAGGCACATAGGAAGTGGGGTTTAAATAATTAAATTATTTGGCGCCAAGTATGACGCTCAACGCAAAATGAAATTTTTTGGCACTAACAACATCCGGAAATAACGCAACTCGCATCATGGCAGATGCAACCTTGTGCAAGGAACCTGGCGTCAACTAAGACGCCGGAAATGGCGAATTTGCATCACTGAACGCCAAAAAAATTCTCACGCCAAGAATGACGCAGTAAATATTAGCATTTTGTGGCCTTGCAAGCCTACTTTTGCAACTTCCTCAATATGTTTTCCCAATTTTGAAACTGATAGTCTGCAAAAGGAAATATACATAAACCTGACTCATGGCAAATATAAGTACAATACATATATTTAGAACTTTACATTAATACATAAAGTGCCAAACCATAGCTTAGAGTGTCTTAAGTAATGAAAACATACTTACCGAGACACCCATGCACATATGGCAGATAGCCAAACCAGTACTGAAACAGTTATCAGTAGAGGTAATGTAATATGAGAGTATATCGTCGATCTGAAAAGGGAGGTAGGAGATGAATCTCTATGACCGATAACAGAGAACCTATGAAAAGATTTCCTGCGAGGAAAACCATTGAATTCAATAGGTGATACTCCCTTCACATCCCTCTGACATTCACTGTACTCTGAGAGGAATCGGGCTTCAAAATGCTGAGAAGCGCATATCACAGAAGAAGATCAAGCACAAACTTACTTCACCACCTCCATAGAGAGGCAAAGTTTGTAAAACTGATGGTGAGGAGTGTATTTATAGGCATTTTGAGGTTTGGAAAAATTTGCCCCTCCTGGTAGGATTGTATATCACATACGTCACTAGCTCATGGACTCTTGCCAATTACATGAAAGAAAAACTTTATGTATATAGTGAACTGTTTTACCTGGCACCACCATGATGAATGGGAATTTATGTCGGAATTATTGAAGAAGAAAAAAGTATTAATACTTTAAAGGGACAGTAAAGTCATAATTAGACATTAATGATTTAGACAGAGCATACAACTTTAAACAACTTTCTAATTTACTTCTATTTAATTTGCTTCCTTCTCTTAATATCCTTTGCTGAAAGGTTTGTCTAGAAATGCTCAGGAGCCACAAATAACATAGGTTCTAGCTGCTGATTGGTGACTGCATATATATACTGATTTGTCATTGGCTTACCCATGTGTTCAGTTAGAAACCAGTAGTGCATTGCTTCTCCTTCAACAAATGATACCAAGAGAATGAAGCAAATTTGATAATAGAAGTAAACTGGAAAGTTGTTTAAAATTGTATGTTCTACCTAAATCATGAAAGAAATTGTTTGGGTTTCATGTCCCTTTAATGTGTAGTGACATAATCTCTGATCTAATGCTATAGTATTGATTTAAAACCATCATAACTTCACAGACAAATATCTAAAACGTATCACAAAGGCTAGCACTAACAGCCCATCTGTGTTAGTATGAATTTTAGGTTACCTGCCCAGGTCACAAGTATACAAATACAGTTCATGCCAATAAAATACCAGAAAAGTGGTAAGCTTAATACAACTGATTGTACAAATATAATACAAGCTGCCATCTCTGGGAACAGAGTCCTAAAAAATGCTGTGTTTTTTGGATGGCTGCATAGGTTTCTGCTTTCCTTTCTGAAGCCTATAGACTCTAATTAGTAGTTTAACAGCCAGAATGATTCACATGTGTGTCTTTAACACTTTTGCTTTAACTGCACAGCAACCCATTCT